>NC_064048.1:4818626-4870571 GCF_932526225.1 Nematostella vectensis | reverse complement strand
GTGTAGATGTGGTGCAGAGGTAAAGCTACACGTGAAGTTTTCAGCGCTAGTAGTGAATCGAGAACTATTCGAGGAGAAACTTCGCGACTCGACAATTGAGGACGAGATCGCATTGATATTTTTGTAACTTCCTTGTCTGTTCAGATAGAGAGATCACTGTGGTTTTAACAAGGTCTGACTAGATCATGGGTGATGGATTTTGTGGTGTGTTTGAAAGACTCGGTGTAGAGCCAAGATATGATTGTGTATTTGGGATTTATGACTTTCCTTGTTTTGTCTGTTTCTTGCACGGAAGCTCGTCTAACGCCGTGATGCTTCGCGATTGTTGTAAAGGAACAATATGTAAGAACTGTCTGCAGTGTCATATTGGCGAGAAAGTTAGCCAAGGAATCATCAAAATCATATGCCCACTTGAAGACTGCGATAGAATTTTACTAGAAGACGAGATCCAGACAATCGCGAGTGAGGAAATCTGGAGAAAATATGAGAAATTTAAAACGGATATTGAGCAAAACCCTAATATCAAGACCTGTCCGAATTGCTCTAGGATTTACAGGCGAGAACCGGTCAAACAAGATGAGCGTGTAAATGAAAAACAAACCGAAACAAAGACAAAAACAAAAGAGAAAAATAACGAAGATTGTAAAGTAGTTTGTAGGGAGTGTAAATTCGTGTGGTGCTATGACTGTCAAGCACCGTGGCATTATGGTATAAGCTGCAAAGAGTTCTGCCAGGGAGACAAATCACTGAAAATCTGGGCAAAAAATCGAGGAGCGCCCACAAGAAATGCTACTAGATGTCCAAAATGTCAGGTGTTTATTCAGAAGAAAGCCGGCTGTGATCACATCACTTGCAGTAGGTAAGAAAAAAAAGATGTTAATAACACTTGTGATGCGATAAAGAAAACGACACTAGAGACGTCTTTCAACAAGGAAGCATGACGTTCAAATAGTTCCCCAAGGCACTCGAATGGTTTCCAATAGGATTTATCCCTTAGCAATCAAATGGTTTTCAATGCTAGCATATTATTAAAGCACTCGAATGGTTTCCAATATGCGTCCGCAAGCATTTTAGTGGGTTCTTCCTGGAGGTCTTTTATATGTTTATCTTTTTACTATTTTTTGTATAGCATAACTTTTTGGTGTACGTACCAACTGATTAATCCATTTTGCATGATCACGAAACAATGTTACTTTCCAATCACGTATTAGGAATAACGGAAATCTGACGTCTTCTCTCACCTGGCCAATCATAAATTGCTTTTAATTCTCATCGCGTGAATGTTTAACATAGATTAATTAAAAAAGCATTTTTCTTGATTTGGAGTTAAGTTGCGCCCGCTGTGTTGAAACATGTCACGTATTTTTTTTTCTCGTTCCATGAAGTTAACAATAAATAACATATAATTATGAATTCTGTGCCAGAAACAATCGCAAAATATGATCAGTTAGAAATTTCTCTATTTTTTCATGATCTTTCTTTCATCAAAACTAACTGATTCTTTATGGAACTACAGTAGGTACATATTCCAAGCTTATCAGGAGGCATTTGGGTACACCAAGGAAAATTACCATTTTGTTGAACTTCCCTAGGGGGAATCATCACTAATAAGGGGGATCCTGTGATGTGGGGGTAAGGAATTGTTAGGGATAAAAAGAACCCCTCTATATACCCATCATTTATTTCGTCATTTTTCTGTTCAGGTGCATGACTGAATTCTGCTATCAATGTGGGAGGCGTTTCCGTGGTATCCGTTTCCTTGGTGACCACCATGACCCATTGAGTGTGTTTGGGTGCAAGTACAACTATAAGCCTGATAACCCCACACAGAGAATGGCTGCTAGATGTGCCGTGCTCAGTGCTAAGGTCTTGGCATTACCACTCATGGCGGGTGTGGCTGCAGGGGCAGGTTGCGTGGTACTTGGTGCAGGCGTTGTTATAGCACCAGCATATGTCTCTTACAAGATGATAAAAAAGAGAAAGAAACCAGCAATGAAGGCCTATTGTAAATAACTCAAGTTACACAACATTTCTTCATTTTACAGGGCGGTAGCAGGGCGAGGGGGTTGAAGCCCGCCACAGCTTTGTTTTTGCTCTGAAAGCCTACATAGCTATGATGAACTGAGCTGGATTTACCAGACTCACTTCAAGCTAAAGCAAGTTTTTGAGAGAAAATGGTCCTGCTTACATGAGAGGTGTTTGTTTTTGAACACATTATAGCGATTCTCATTACATTGCGACCCGTCGCCTTGACATTCTAACAGTGCTTTTGTTTAGTTAATGGACGTCATTCATCCGCGTTTCCATAACGATTGTAGTTTCGCAGTCAACTTCATTTGTTTATGAGATTGAGAATTGAAGTGCGTGAGTGGTTTGACTTAAATGATCAGCTGAAATTCAGGGGCGGATCCATGATTTGAACATGGGGGTTTAAATTTTAAATGCAATAGCTAAAACCAAAGCCTTGTTGGGGCGTTTGTGGTCAGGACATCAGCACTGGTTGATGTTTGGTCTTAGAAAAGGGGGGGGGGGGTGAAAATTCACCCCCCTGGATGCGCCCCTGAAATTGCTTCAAAACGTTTGGAACAAGGCACGAACAGTGCAGGCAAAAGACTCACAGGAATTAGAGCAAGTGATGATCAATTAGCAGGTCGCTAAATCAAATATTATCTGAACAAGATGAAATCATCGCCGATTAACCGTGGCCGTTTCTTGACTTGCATGACAGCGATCGAATCTTGAAGGAAGAGTTTCGAAGCTTTCTATGTGAGATGACTGGCAAAACTTGAACCTCGAATGTTTTGTAATATATTTTTTACCCTTTTATGAGAACTGAATGTTTGCGTTTCTTTACTGTGTTGTCAAATGTGGATCTCGGGTCCTGGGTAAAGTCGACTACACCTTTCGATACACGAAACAAATGAAGTCTGCCCTAATCGTTATGGAAACGCGGATGATTGACGTCCACGAACTAACTAAATCACCGTTAGAAGGTCAGGGCGAAGGGTCGCGATGTATGGGTAATTTTTCATACTAGCAAAATACCAAGTGTTCAAAAGCATCTGTTTCCATCAGCTGATTTGCAACAACGAAAGTGTGTCTGGATTGGGGCACCAACATAGTCTACAGTATGAGGGTTAAAGTTTGGGATTCGTTAAAAAAGATTTCGAACCATACAATAAACTTACATTACATTTATTTTAATTGCTTTACATTACATTTATTTTAATGCAGCTTTAAAAGTTCACAGTTGTGTGCAATGGTAAACTTTTATCAAAACTAAGACCAAACATGTATATAAATCTTTCACTAGATGTAAAAGAGCTGTACACTAATTATTTTTTTCTTTACATTTAATTTCATAAAGGTACAGAGACAAACAGAATAATGCGCAAAATAAATTAAAAAGAGGTTCACAGAACACTGATGTCCTGGAGGCTGTAGTTATTCTGCCGAGTGATAATTGATGTTACTGGAGTTAAAATACTAAATGCCAAGTTTCCTGAAGGCTGTGCGTGTAGTTATTCTGCCGGGAGTGATTATTGTTGGTGCTGCTACAGTTAAAACAGAAAAAAAAGAGTTTCCTGAAGGCTGTACATATAGTTATTTTGCCGGGAGTGATTATTGTTGATGCTGCTAAAGTTAAAACACAAAATAATGAGTTTCTTGAAAGCTGTACATATAGTTTTTCTGCCGAGAGTGATTATTGTTGGTGCTGACGCAGCTGACGCCGAGATGCATTTTCGACCACGGCAGTGCCCGCAAGGATGTCATAAATTGTCCGGTTGTATTGGAAGAAGAACACAGTGATAAAGATGGGAAACAGGAAAGTCATGGAGAAGTTCTTGACGAGGGCCCTTATGCCTGATCTGCAGAAAATGAAAAATTGTCAGGGGTGTGTTTAGGATGTCTTAAGGAGTGTGGGGTCGATATATAAATAAGGGAGCTTGTAACTTCCAGCTACGCCTAGGTTGTCTCAATTATAGTTAGAAGCACTCAGTTAATATCTTTAACTGGCAGGAATGAGCACTCTCCTGATACAAACAACAAGCTTTTTCT
The DNA here is from genome assembly GCF_932526225.1 of Nematostella vectensis. Classification (NCBI taxonomy): domain Eukaryota; kingdom Metazoa; phylum Cnidaria; class Anthozoa; order Actiniaria; family Edwardsiidae; genus Nematostella; species Nematostella vectensis. The sequence continues at coordinate 4,866,512 of NC_064048.1, read as the reverse complement.
GTTCTGTGGTATGCGAGATTACACTTAAATAGATTCAGGCTCTATAAAAGGGGGTTGGGCGAACAAGAAAATAAACATAAAAAAGGAGGTTAACACAAAGATTGCACCAGAAATTCATTGAAATGGTTAATGGGTAGCCATCCATTCCATCTCCTCCGGACCCACCCCTATGTACTATTGTACTGATTGACTCAATAAACGGTCATCTTGGCATTGGTTTAATGGTAGATCGCTAGGCCCACTAGCTGGGAACACACCACTGGCTTGACCAGTGGATAATGTCAGAAAGTTTTACACATGAGCTCACTAGAAAAAGGTGTAATTATAAATCTGTTGCATCATTTCAATTTTTAGTCTGTGCTTCAAAAAATGTTGCCAGTGCAAATAGCAATTTGCAAATGGCAGTAATGTTATACAAACAAAAGGTACCATGGGTCTCATAACATCTCCACCAAATGCTGAAGATAATTGTGTGTATACATAACACATAATTTTGGAATAACTAAGTTGAAAGTTTCACCCCTTATGGATAATTAGCACCCATCAGCACCTTTGGGCATAGAACTGCCACCAAAAGCTAATTAAAAGATTATTGTGTGTTGAACGCATAATTTTGGGACAACTAAGTTTAAAGTATTACCCCTTATGGATAATTAGCACCCATCAGCACCTTTGGGTATAGAACTGCCATTTGACATTAGCCGTTTTTAAATGGGTGTATACTGTACTCTTTGGAAAATGTAAAAAGGAAAAAACTGGTACCTCCACAGTCCAGGGTTCCCTCCAGGCATGGCCCTGACGATATCATGCCCCTGGGCGTCGACAGACAGAAAGTCAACGCTATCTGCAGACACCACAGAGAGACCCATAAAGTATTTACCAGGCGTAGCACCACCAAGGCCGCCGAATAGGCCGCCTATGATGAACAAGGTCTGGAGAACAAATATAATTTCTATGATTAGTGACATGGATAATTATGGTAGAAATAGTGGTGGTAGTGCGGGGATGATGGCAGTGTAGTAATGATGGTGGTAGTGTGATAATGGTAGTGATGGTAGTGCGGTGATGGTGGTAGTGTGATGATGGCGGTAGTTGTGATGATTGTGTGAGTGTGGTTATGGTAATGTTATGTAATCGCTTACAGTAGTTGCCTTTCTTTCTATACTTAAACGTTTGTATTGTAGTTTGATGGGTTTCTTGAGGGTTTCTAGAGGTTTCCTAGTGCCAAGAGTTTTTCAAACAGAGACAAAAAACGAGTCAAGTCAAAGCTGCTTCAGTATTCTCTCAACTCTTTAATCACCCGTAAGACCTGTGCTCGTTAGTTGCACTTTCAAGATGACAGTTTCATGTGGTGATAATGGTAGTATGGTGGTGATGGCAAATAATCATGATAATAGTTGTGTGATGAAAATGATGGCAGGATGATGATAGAGGTGATGATGTTTATGATAATTAATGTCTTGGGACAGAAAAACAAAACATACAGTTATGATGATTGTGGTGGTAGTAAAGTGGTCGCAATGATGGTGTCTGTAGCTCCCTATTCCTAGATCTACCACTGAGTAAAGAGAACCATTTACCTTGTTCGTGAATACCATTAAGACTATAGGTGAGAACCACTACCTCGTACAAGAATACCATTAAGACTATAGGTGAGAACCACTACCTCATACATGAATACCATTAAGACTATAGGTGAGAACCCCTTACCTCATACATGAATACCATAAGACTATAGGTGAGAACCACTTACCTCATACATGAATACCATAAGCCTGTAGGTGAGCGCTTGGATGAGAATTTCCTCCAGTTCTTTCAAACTTGTGTTTTCATCAATGATCAGAGAGTATTGAAGCTGGGTGAATCGTTCCATGTTATTACTGAAAAGCAAATAAATTGGTCAACAATCTAGAGGGTGTATCCAATAGGCATAAAAACCAGTAGATCCAGGATTTACCAAACAGTGGTTTGATTTATATAAGCTATACAAGCTTTCTAAGCACTTTTAGTGTCTGCCTGAAGGACAAGCTACAAAAGAATGGTTTTAATGATTTCATTAAATCCATCACTAAAAAAACGAACACATAACTTATATCAAAGTAAGTAGCATAATCATAGGCTGATTTACACTCTCGACTTGAGTTGTAGAGGTGTTGCGGGCAAGTTGCATACGATTAAGTCATGCTGTCTAGCAAATCAGCCATAAAATCTGTTGTTGTTTTGCCCCACAGAACCATTCCCTGCTAGCAGAGGCCTCTTTTCTCTGTATTTCGCTGGGCTGGAGTTCGCGAGGAAAAGATAGCTCTGCCATGGGTCGCAAGTTCGTTTGATCAAACCACCGTCCACGATCGTGGACGAGATCCAGAGCGCATGCTCCGTTCATTTTTTACTGGCCACTATTTGAGCCCACAATTACTAGCGCATGCGTGAAACGTATACTGTATCCGCTGCAGGATAATAAGCCCGCATTCTAAACGGTGTCGAATTATAAAAGAAGCCATTCAATGCCTTATCTTCATTCAGAATTTTCTCTCTTTTGACTAACGAGTCAATCTTCCGTTTACAGGTTTTGCATATTCTTCTGGAAATAGCTGATCTAAGTTTACCAAAAGGTTTTGTAACATTTTCTTCGAGTCCAACTGTGCGATATTTACATTCATATAAACTCGCCTGCCCAGATGTCTTGAAATTAATCCCACAAACAAGACAAAACTCGTCTTTGCTGCGTTTGTTGTTCAATCTTTTTAGTGACCTTTTAGGTGATTGAAATTGAACAGTTGTTTTCTTTTTTCGAAGAGGAGAACTAACCAGAGTTTGATTCATGATTTCCGACTAAACCCATGCAAAGCATACTAGCATATTGACAGCTTTCGCGCGATGGTACGGGTTTTGGCACGTCGGTCGCTTATTAACGCTCGAGCATGCGCAACAAAAACAGTTTCGACCCATGGCAGAGGTCTCTTTTCCTCACGAACGCCAGCACAGCGAAATACAGAGAAAAGAGGCCTCTGCTAGCAGGGAAACAGAACCACCGCTTGATCTATGACTTTTTGCATATACTCATAAAAAGCAATCAGTGTTAACTGTTTCAAACACTAGTATTTGGATAACTAATATAAAATGGCAATGTTTTTCTACTTACTAGAATATTGAAAACACTAAAAATTTGGTGAAATATAGGAATAAAAAGTCCAGCAGCTCAGCCACAACTCTTTTCTGTATCGAAGCAACACGAGCATCACAACCTGAAAACAAAGTAGAAATAAGAGTTTATATCCCTTAAAAAAGGTTAATCACTCTGCCATTTTATACTCCTGTTAAATGTTGAGTCAACCAAAGCATCCATTTCCACGGTTACTTCAAGCGAGTAACCAAATATACTTTCAATCATATATTATCCTCACTAATGTGTAAGACTTAATTTGTAGATTGTTTTTTTGTAGTTTTCTTGCAAATAAACTGCTGTATTTACGATGATAAGAAAAAACAAAGGAGTGGTTGATCAACACTCTTTAAGCAAATGCTAGCAGCTTCATTACTTACTGGCTAAGACAGGATTTATTTTAATTGATGTCAACTACTGTAAGTACCCACACAAAATGAAAAGTATGTATTTGGTATGTAACCTGTATGTAAAAGGCATGTCTTTTTTGTACTGGATATGTATTGGGTATGTAAAAAAATACATACCTTTTACATACCTATACTTACATACCCTAAACATACCCTTTTCTTTTAGCCATCTATGTATTTGGTATGTAAAAATACATGCCTTTTATTCACCCACACTTACATACCAAAAACATACCAATCCTATCCAATGCACTTCTATGTATTTGGTATGTAAAAATACATACCTTTTATATATCTGTCCTTACACACCAAAAACATACCCCTTCTCTTTTAGACGTCTGTGTATTTGGTATGTAAAAATACATATCAATTACATATCCATTCTTACATACCAAAAACATACCGTTCTCTTTAATCCATATCTATGTATTTGGTATGTAAAAATACAAACCTAATATATACCCATTCTTTCATCCCAAACATTTGCCGTTGATCTATGTATTTGGTATGTAAAAAAAACATATCTTTCACATACCTATACTTTTATACCCAAAAAAATGGCAGTATTAGGCCATCTATGTATTTGGTATGTGAAAATACATACTATTTACATACCCATTCTAACATACCAAAAACACACCCATCTCATTGCTGTATTTGGTATTGAAAAAATGCATGCCTTTACATACCTATACTTTCAAAAAAGCATACCTTCATTCAGGGCTCTTCTATTAATTTCGTATTCAAAAATACTTTAACCTATTCACATACCCATTGTATGAACTAATAATAAAAATAATATTTATGGTAATGGGTCATTATTCTTGAAATCACAAAAAATTTATTTATAAATAAATAATTAATTAACTAAATAAAAAATCTGTAAAAACAATTATGAAAAGTACCAGTGATAAGTAATACGGTATATTTCTAATGATATTTAATTTTGGGTGCAGTTTGGAATTAGGATTAATTATATAAGGTAAATTTACATTGTGATTCTCACTCTATATTGTCTTTGCGGGAAAAAAAAATTCTCATTCTCGCTCAATCCTATTGGGAGGTATCCCAAGAAAAAAACAATTGTCATTACCAGTGTCAATAAAAAAACATGTCTGAATTAGTGTATGAACAGGTACGCAAACAATGCCTAACGGTTTCCTGTTCATGGGAATCAGATGCCTGACTTCTGCTTTTGGTCCTCTCAAGTCTGAGCTGGATAAGTGTTTAGAGTGCAGTATTTCATATTCCTCTATCATAGCTACATAACCATGCTCAGTACACTGGCAAACCACCTCGCAGGTAGAGCTTCGGCAGGGCTTTTTGTACTTGACAAAATAGAGGACGGACCCATAAGCCATCTCATCATCATCAGGCTTTGTAAACTGTACAACAGTCGAATTTCGTTTTGTTACTCGGGTGTATCCTGCACTGTGGATAATGTTATCGCCACGTTTTAATCGGTAAAAACATTTGTACATTATGTCGAATATTGCCACATTTCCAGCAATTATTTGTAGTTGTTCAACTTCCTGGAGAGCGCTGATGATATAAGGTTTAAGAGATCCCAGTACCTGAAGCTTTAGATTCTCATCAATTTCCTCGCTCACATGCCCAACCCTTCGTTTTTGAGTTAATGACTGACAAAAGTGTTTTACGTTTAAATCCGTCACATTTTCAATCATTTCTGGTAAATGTTGTAAAATGGAAACAGCTCTAACAATTTGGCCCTCAACATTTTGTGAACCATGAAAGAGGCTTCTTAAGTCTCCATTTAAGTCCTCGTAGAAAAAACAAGAATTACTGAAAAGAGGGCCGTTGAATCTAACAGAATCAGCAAGATGTAAAAGCTGATGAAGATTAAAAGTCATAAATCTGTCATCGTAGAGTCCTTGAGCTCGAAGACAAAAATGTTCCAATAGCTGATTAGCCTTGTTTATCTCCATTGGAGAAATTGACTCTTTAAGCAACATATAAACACCACACACAAAAAGCATTAAGTGCTGATAGTGTTCATTTGGCAAAATACCCTGCATTACAGGCAAGGAATAATAAAGTAGCCAGGTTCGTAACTCAGACGCTTTGTAATGCGACCGTTCCTCAACACTTCTTGGTATCCTGCTGACGTAGTTTGGCGGTTTTATCCTCTCACGCCGTTCGTCACATGCTTTGACGCTATTTCCACAATACCAAGAACATTTCTTGTGTTTCTTGTCGAACCAGTAGCACAGTAATTGTTTCATTACTCCTAACAAAACAGCGTGCATATAATCAATTGCCATTCCTTTGACAATATTAAAACCTGGAAATCCAAATGCCATGCTTATACCTTTCACGCCATCTACAGTAGTAGCTTTACTCGGAGACTGCGCAGCGCTCTTTGCATCTCTCAAAAACTCGCTGTGTGTTCTTAATGGAGATAATTTTTTCCGGTCTGGCATTTTAACGTAAGGGAAAATGCGACAGTTGCCTTTTTTCTCTGTCCTTACGTTTTGCCCTTTTGCCTTGCAATATGGGCAACCACATTCACCATTAAATTGCTTCATACACATGAAGAGGCATTTTGCAGGAGCATCCATTGTAGTGCTTATTACAATAGCTCGCCAAGTTATATCAGAACCATTTAGATTTAAGGTAAATCCGTCATTATAAAGTGTTTGAAACATGTCCTTAAAAGGATGCAGAAAAACTGAAAAGAGAGGTTTCGTGTTCCCGAACCAAAGGCCTGCAAAAAGGCGATACTTTCTTGAATACCTCATACGCGGAGGCAAATCACATATAACCATGTAAACCGGCCATATAGCATAGCTGGAGCTTTTAAACAATGCCACACCGTCCGTGTTTAGCTGAATAGCAAAATTGTTTGGATTTCTCAAAAAACCATGTTCTTTAAAAAATAATTGATAATTTTCGCCGTCAATTATATCCTCGATGTTTTCTGGGCAGTTCCGCCTTCTTTTGTCTTCCTCGTGGTTGAATCGGTAGGACGTAAGAGCTTCTACAAACGAACTGTCTTTAAGCATGCATGACAGCTGTGTGATAATTGGAAATACTATAAACGTATCCCATGTCTTACTTTTTCCAGGGGCGAAGCTCTTTTTGCAGTGCACGCAATTTTGCGTTGCGATTGGCTTAGTTTTTCCCAAGTATCGATTGCACCTTGTACAAAAATAGTGCCACTCTATGGGGGCACTCATGGAGCCTAGGTGATTCCAGAGTGTGTGAAGTGTTTTCATGCATCTATTAGGTACCGGGCAATGAAGGGAGATAAGTATTAACAGATGGGAAATCGCGGAAGCAGTAAGGCTCTCTGCCATCGCAAATGTCATTATAGCTGCTAGATGCATGGTCACTGTTAGCAAACTACCAGAATAAATTGGCGGATCCTGCTCTTGTGCAGTCATCAGGTCTAAATCTGCCCCGTCACTTTCAATTGAAGAGTCATCCAGCTCAATAAAGTCTTCTTGTTCTTCGTTCTCGTCTTTACTTCCATGTTCATTGTTAATTTCAGTTTCCGAGTCAAAAACGACGTCTGCAAGTTTCTCCCAGTCTTCGTTATCCAAATATTCATATATCTCCGCTCGGTTTTCAAAATTTCTGCTAGTGTGAACAGTGTCGGAATTACAAGTGGTCTCGCATGCAGTACAATCAGCTACAAAATTATCTTCGCTTTCGGATAGGACGTCATCAGGGTATTCGGCTATTATATCCTCCGTCGTTAAACTAGAAGCTCCCGCGAGAGTATCGTCTATCTTATCTTCTGTTTCTAAATCCAATAAGTTATCATTTTCGTTAGGATGAGAATCTGCAAACTTGCTTCTTGTTCGGGTTGTCCTGGGGATCTTGGATGGCGAAGTAATTGTGTTATAATACTGACAGTACCGTCCTTGCTTTTTTCGATTCTTTCGACCATCCATGTTGTTTTTGCCTGTAACATGAAAGTAATTCCGTCTAGTTTTCAGTTGTTTGTTCAGGCCATTATCTCTGGCCTACGGTATCAATCAATCTTGGCAGTTTCGACCTGATTGGTCAGTTTTGTTTTATTTTGTGATGTTCACGTCTATTTCGAGCACGATCTGGTTAATAACTAGCCTTTGTCGCATCCGTTTTTCCTACTCGAACTTTTAAATAGTCGATCACCCGACCGACATTTTCAACTACAAATGGCATCTCGTTTTCCAGCATTTGCATTGGTTAAATGGATAGGCGATCCAGAGCCCGAGTGTTGGAAGGTGATATATACGAAAAATATATGTACCGAGGATATACCGGAGGGAGTAATCGAGGGTTCAACCTACAATGCTGTGTGGGATCCCAAGCAAGAAATGGCCCGCGCCAAAGTTTTAAAACTTCATGGTAAGTCTCTTAATAATAACTTCCCATTATACATGTTGCATTAAAATTGCCTGGACGTATTAATGATTTGCAATCGAACATATCTAACCCTCAACGAACGCGATAAATGACAGTTAAACTTGAAATTCTGGTCTGCCCGAAGAACTCGGCGCTGATCACCCGAGTGTGAATTTGGAATATAAGAGTTAACCACCATACAATTCGGATTTTACAGACATTGGCCTCGGTTTTATGCTTGTTTGCCCCTTATAATTATTTTCAGAATCACCTAAAAAAATCACCATGTGGCGCTTAGCTGTTATCACTAAATTCCACAGTTGCGACAGAGGCGAGACTTGGCGCTCCTTGATTGATTTTAATCGAGTAGTATAATATAGTTGTATGAAATACTGTATTTTATTGCTTGAGACGATTAGATTGGCATGAGTTGTACTCCTTGGTTAAAAGTTAATAAAAACAAGAACACATTGCTGTTATACTTTCAGATAACAAAGCTTTTTTAAATGCTGTTTTTGCACTTACAGATAGTAAAGCTTTCTTGAATAGTATAAGGAAGCACGAGTACATAGACCCGTTTGAAGAACAACGGAAGGCGACTTTAGATGGTGGGAAGCGACGCCCAAAACCAAAAACTTTGGGAGGCGATTTTGTTGCTGAAGATATTGGTATTTGACTTATCTTTGTTTACTCATGTTTGCGTTTATGTAATGAGTCGTGGCGTTTAATATAAATATTTTCAGTGATTTTATCGGTTTCACAGAAATAGATGTGGCCCGAGAAACGGCAACAACCCGAGAAACGGCAACAACCGGAGGTGGGTAAACAAAAGCTTTAATGTTGCGTGAGTTTTTTTTTTTTTTTTTTGTAGTCTTTTGTAGTCCTGAGAGACTTTTATATTTACCGTCATGAAAAGCACTTTATGAATAATGCTTTTAATCAAAGGTAATTAAGTACTGTTTGCATTTCGTAACATGGAGTTCCCCAGGTAGAATCTGTTTCCGGCACTGTCAATGATAAGAACATGATAAGAACAAACATGCCGGAAATGCCTTCAAGGTTGAATCATCTAAAAGAGCGTTTTAGGATGTCAAACATATATCAAATAAAAGGATATGGTTCTCTTTTTGATCGGTCTGTTATTAGGAATCAAAAAGTAGTTCCGTTGTATTTTGTTCCGTCTGCAGAGGCCAATTACATACGCCTCTCTTTAGCCGCTCCAAATTGTTGCCGTGAAATATATTAAAAGCTATTCTACATTCGCGGTTTGATTGATAATAGTCTAGGTGACAAGCAGACAAGAGATGGACCGAATAATATTGGTTTATCGAGATTTTGCAAAGTATCGGCTCATTATAAAAGCGGCGTAAATAACCTTTATGACTTAAAATTCTAATCTATTAATCTTGAATCTATAGCTGAGGGACTAAAATCCGAATCATTTGACTGCTCAGTCTCTCTTTTGTCAAAACGTCCATAAAACAAGAATTATGACGTCCGTGCTGCCCGCGCTCTATTCACTGGCCCAGTATAAGGGTCAAGTCGATGGGGCTCTGATTTCCCCGCACCACAAGGCCAGGGACCAAGGGGCTACCACGGCGGGAGCATTTTCCAGCACAAGTTAGATGATTTTTGCTTGAATCATGTCCACCCGAATACTTTTAAGCCTTTTGAAATAAAAAAAGCGATGAGATGTGGTAATTACGAACTTTAATCACGATGAAGTTCACAAACTCAATTCGAAACACACAAAAAAAGCTAGTTTCGCAATGAATGTTTAGTTCGGAGCGAACTTCGGGATATTCTTGGGAAAAGTATGAAAACAACTGAAATGAAACAATTTCCTCCGGGCCTTAAACAATGGGTCATAAAGTGTTATTTATTACCTTTATTTTAATTTATGGTTATAGGCAAGAATGTCAATGAGGAAGAGAAGAAAAAAACTAAAAAAAGGACCAGTGACAAAGCTTCTTCGGGTACGTCACTACTTGCATAATATGACAATAATAGTATAGTAAAAAAATAGAGTACTTGGGAAAATTTAAGCGGCAGAACCACTGAAGTACATGATTGGTGAAATTCATAATAACAATAAATCCTCAACAGATAGTAATGCTCCAGTTAAGAAGAAAAAGTCATCAAAAAAATCATCAAAAAACACCCCCCCTGCGACAACTGTGACCGGAACTGTGGAAAGTTGCGACCAAATTGCTGAGACACTTGAGGTTAGATTTTCAAACATTTTCAAAGAAATGGAGCTTGTGAATGTGAGAAATATACTCTATACCACCCCTCCTTCCCTCATAACTATCTTCAAACACCCAAGAAAAACAGGTCAATCGAAAGAACTGTCATGCTCGAGAGGATCTGTACAGGACCCGAAATGATCCCAGGACCCGAAACGATCCCAGGACCCGAAACGATCCCAGGACCCGAAACGATCCCCAAAAGTACCCCAACTGATCCCGGGACCCGAAACAATCCCCAAGAGTCCCCGAAATGAACCCCAAGGAATTACAGTAATGGACAACTAAAGGAATGTGTAAGGATTGGCTTTCAGTTTTAAAAACATATGAAACATTTAGCTTTGTTTGTGTTATTAAAAGGAAATTTACATTAACTAAAACTATAGTATTAAGATTTTTATATACGACTGCGGGGGAAATACAGTGGTTGAGTCAGAATTTGGGGTCAACTAACAATTCCTGTGATAGTAATTTGAGGAGCCCGGCGTGGATAAATCATTTTTACATAACAAGCCATAAAAGAAAGTCTTAACAGATGGGACATGCTGCTTTACATAGGAAGCGAAATGTTTTAAAGTTATTTTTTGACATGTTTGTTTTCGGTGAATGAAAGACCTATCATATCATGAGATCATGCCGGGGTGTACGCACGACTACATGAGGAAATTCAAAACTCACATAATATTGCTTTCACATCCTCTTAATATTTTGCATCGGTAGTAGAAGGGTTGTTCGAGTGTATTATACTCAGTGTACTTTTGTCATTCCATCTTCTCTGCCAAACCGGCTGCCTAAAATGTGTCGGTAAATATTCGCTCGTAAGAACAAGGATTTCGTGGTGAAATACATGTTTGGTTGTCAGATGAATATTAATTTTTAGGGGTGATGTTTACCGGAAATGAGATTTATAGTGTCGGAGTCATGTGTCGGAACCGCAAAATGTTAAGAGTGTGATGGAAGGTCAAAAGTTTGGTTGATCTGAGCAAGGCTGTGCTATGTTTATGCTATATTCCTTTCAGTAGCAATTTAAAGTTGTGTATTTGTTTTGGACTCTGTTTATGGGTTTAACGCCGGGCAATGTAATAAATAGAAGTATTGTGTTGGAATTTAATATTTTTAAGTCACGTTGTTTAGAAATCGAGTCGCTGTTAACCCTTTATTATGATTCAAGAATTGCAAGTATTTCTTCTGCTTTCCCTCTGTCCATTACCGTAATTCCTTGGGGTTGATTTCGGGGACTCCTCGGTATCGTTTCGGGTCCGAGGATCAGTTGGGGTACTTTTGGGGATCATTTCGGGTCCTGGGATCGTTTCGGGTCCTGGGATCATTTCAGGTCCTGTACAGATCCCGTTCCTCGAGCACGACCAGTAAAGAATTGCGAGAAAGTACACTGAACTTTGCGAGCAAGAATTCTCAGCACTGAGAATCGAGATATCCTCAAATTTATGAAATCATAGAAAATCATAATAGACAATGTTTGTTTATGTACATATAGGACATCTCGATTGTTGCTATCAACGAGAGATCAACACAAAGAGCGGGTAAGGAATACTCCAATTTGTATTCTCAAGTCTATGATCATTCATGATGATTAGCTATTTACGTTTCATCCGTTTATCACAGGGTGCGAGCTGAATCAGTCAGAACAAATAGTCCAGGTTGGTACGCAATTTGAATGAGAAGTTCAGGATCTTAATTCTATACCTCTATAAAATTTTTTCAACCGCATTTCTATTTTCAAAGAAGTCGGCCTCCCGCGATTTATCAACATCGTCACTCAAGGTTTGTCAATTTCAATTAAACGGTTCTGAAACGCATAAAAATACACTAGTATAGATCCCCAAGTTTGAAGTCTCTCTTTAATTAACCAACAGGGAGTCACAAGAGACAAGCCAGCACATACGCAGCGTAAGTATTTTTGTCATTATTTCACTTTTCTATTTCATATTTATATCAAAAATTATTATCCCCATTTTCAGGGTAGAATTGCTGTAAAAAGAACAGTTCAGTATAGACTCCAAAATCAGATGTCTTTTATTCAGGTTCTACTTGAGGGTTTCCGCTCTATTAATTTTTTTTTTTCTATTTCAGATGCGCAGAAAGAACCAAAAAAAAGGCCACTTTGCCCAAATCCTATGTGTGTTTCCACGAGAGATGAGCTTAGTGAGCTGAAGGAAAAATATGGGGCTTTGGAAGCGCGATTCAGGAGACTGAGCAGATCAGATGGTATCCAAGGTAAATATTTTCAATTTAATGGGTCAAAACGGGCGCCATTTCGTATTTTGTTGGGCTTTTTCACAGATAGCCTTTGAAATATCTTTCAAGACATAGCGTAAGTTACATTTTTAATTTTGATATTTTGTTCTCCGACAAAAAGGGAGCTTATATGCAAAATATTGAGCTAAAAAATAGTTATCTTGCATCTTTCCTCTCTGTCCTTTTAGTTGAAAAATTATTTTTTACGTTTACGTCATCCTCTTCTAGATTGTTTTCTGATGATATAGAGATCATTTTCCACGTTTACGCCATCCTCTTCTAGTTTGTTTTCTGATGATATAGAGATCATTTTATAATTGTCATTGATTTTAGGAAATGAGCTTCGAGTACCAAATGTACAAGTAAATGATGGGCGGGTAGGCGTGATGAGTGAGGCAGAAGCGGCAACGAGAAAGGTAATAATAAGGATGGATACAGGAATTTGAGAACAGTGCAGGGTTTATTAGTCAGCCTTGAACATAAGTCTTTAGTTTAAAAAAGTTTAAATAAAAATGAGTGTGAGGTGTAATCCAACCTTACGGGCATCAGGTCACAGATAGATTTTCTTGGGCGACTTGAAATACTTAGCTGCCATTCAAACGAAGTCAGTGGCTATGAGTGGTCCTCGCTTGTTAATTCGGGAAGTCCCGATTCGCAACAGCCGGGACTTTCCAGCGCTTGACAATGATAATTTACTAATCAGATCACTCAGTAGCCGCCGACTTTGTTCAAATGACAACTAACTATTTCCAATTGCCCGTGAAAGCAAGAGCTTGTCCTATCGCGAGTACTTGATACGATATTTAAAAAAATAACTCAAGTATTATTGACGTCGTTTTATGAACTATATGTTATTTTGGGTACTGAACGTTTTTTTTTTCTTTCATTATTTGCAGTTAGTTGAATTAGTTGCGGGCAGTGGTGTCTTCCTTTCGAGGACAGCACTTGCATTGTGCAAAACCGCACACACCAAGTCCTCGCTGGCTACACGCCTTTTAAAGGCGTTTTTTTCAGAAGAAGAAAGGCGCGAGGGAAAAATCTCTGAGCAGGGGGAGGTGGGAAATTTGCTTAACCAGCAAATTATAACCACTATTAAAGGTGAGAAAAGCTAAGTTTTGATTTTCCCACATTAAATTGTTTTCGCATCAGGTGAAGTTATGGTACCGCGAATATTTGGTATATTGAATAACTCAATTAATGACGATAATAACAAACGTAATGCGAAGTGATTTTTTGTTACATTAATAGCATATGCGTCGAGGCAGAACCTCCCAGACGGGTGTAAAAAAGGCATCACAAGTGCCATGAACCTAAGTATAAAAAACTTGAGGAGAGCAGCACGGAAGTCAGCTTGTGAAGATGATCTGCCAAGTCTGCCTAGTCTTCCTGATGATGATGATGATGACTACGATGCAGATGAGTCTTTGCTTGATTGAAAACTTTGGCATAGTTTTTACCATTTTTTTAAATTTATATTTGATAATAAACAATTCGAACTAGTAATCAAAAAAGTCATTTTTTGTGAATCGAGATTATGTGCCGATCTAGGAATCAATTAAACATTTCCAGTGATTTCCAGGTTAGTAACTTTACCTTTGCAGCTTAGCAGTTCCAGGTAATCTTATTGATCTTTAAGCAACAATTTAGTTTTACTTTGCGCATAAAGTGTGTTATACAACGTTCTTTGGGTTTAAATTTTGCGTGTGACATGTAGAGGCATAGATACCATGTTGCAGGGGCGTTTTATTGATATGCTTACAAACAAGGAAAGACTAGCTGCTTGGCTCAGTCGCTTATTCCAAGTTATCCCTTTAGCTATGGGACACATTTAGATAATGTATTGTACGTAAAATTGGCACGATGCCATTTTAAGGTAGCCTTGAGCTATGTTTGTGGCATGTCCAAGGTACATTTTAGGTATGTAATGGGTATGTAAATTTCCATTTAACGGTATTATTTGTGAAGGTACATTTTGGGTATGTAATGGCTATGTAAATTCTATACCATGCCTTCTTCAGGTAGCCTTGAGCTATGTTTGTGGCATGTACAAGGTATATTTTAGGTATGTAATGGGTATAATAATTTCCATTTAACGGTAGCATTTGTGGTATGTTCAAGGTACATTTTGGGTATGTAATGGCTATGTAAATTCTATACCATGCCCTTTTAAGGTAGCCTTGAGCTATGTACCCATAAGGTACATTTTAGGTATGTAATGGGTATGTAAATTTCCATTTAACAGTAGCATTTTGGTATGTAATCGGTATGTTTTTAGCAAGTTTTTGATATGTAAATGGTTCCCACTATATATATTTTACTTGCCATCTACATACCTAATACTTACCATTTACATAACTATAAATCTTCAAATCAAGGTCGCTTTTGGTTATGTAAAATGTATATTTTACAATGTCCAATTTTGATAGGTATTACATGCCAATTACATACCACCTAAATTGGTATGTAACAGGTATGTTTTCAGCAAATATTTGGTATGTAAATGATATCTCATTACATACCGTCTACACACAATTTACATACCTAACACTTACCTTTTACATAACTCCAAGGTCTTCAATATCAAGGTCGCTTTTGGTTATGTAAAAGGTATATTTTACTATGTCCAATTTTCATATGTATTACATACCCATTACATGCCTTCCAAGTTGGTATGTAGAGGGTATGTTTTTAGGAAGTATATGGTAGGTAAATGGTATCAAACAACATACCTTTTACATCCCCTTTACATACTCAAATTTCTGCATGGGTAGGTGCTCCATCACACCAAGCTCACAATGAGATGTTTTCTCAGTTATCCAGATGACAACTTATTATTTATTAAGGCTTTTGTTTAGCAATTTGAACATAATCCCTTCTTCTAACTGTCTTCTAATCTGTTGCAGACTTCCCTTCCCCCTCCCCTAAAAAGTCACAAATGCCTGTCCTATTCCTTAGGGTGCTGTAAATTTAATCTGCCAAGTTCTATCCCTGGGAGCCTTCTTTTAGGTCAGCTGCTATTTCTTAGGGGTCTTGAGCTGGTCGATTAGAAATCAATTTTGCATTAATTACATTTTGAAACAGCTGCAGTAAGGAAAACCATAAAGATCTCAGATAAGGGTTTTAATTTTCTGTCACTATGTCTTCTTTGCTATCTCTTAAAATTGGTGATTTCCACACCCATTCTGCTATTCCTTTAGGATGAAGATTTATCTTCTAAGCAAGCATATGTGACTTTATTTAGTCCACCTCCCTCTCCCCCCCCTCTAGGTGCTGAATTTGAGAGTGCAGCTGTTCTTTTCTGTTAAAATAAAAATTCGCTTTTTACTAATAGGCTGTGTGAATAATTTCTGAAACCACCAAGACAAGGAAATGCAAATAAGTTTGGATATGGCCCTGAATTCTGTAGTCTAGCTCAAGTTTTTTTCATGTTTTTAGACGCTGAAATATCACTGTTCTATCCCATACATATCCACTTGAATAGAGGCGAACCAATCAGATACAAGCAGATAGCGAATTCTTACTGGTTGGTTGTTGTATCTGTGGTCGTAAAAATGGTGCAGTAGATCCTCTATTTGCAGTATTTTGCGGCGGAAACGGGCCATTCCCTCCAGCGAAACCCGGCGGTCCTTGATTTCCGGTCTGACTTTGTTGTGAAGACACCATTTGCCAGTAGTAATACGTGTAAAAATAAGATATACTGTAATAATATTGGTAATATGACTGCATATAATACCAATACGACATAGAGTTCCAGAGCTCATTATTCTGACTAGGAGACGATTCAGGAGTTGAATTTTCTTCAGTTGAAGAGGAAAGTCCTGTTTTATCTGAATCCATCGTATTTTTGTCTTGGGAGCCGGGGGTTTCGCCAGGTGACGACCTTTTCGCGGAGTCTTCCTGTTTTGGGCGACGAACAGGGTCCGCCATCTTGATGTTGTTTGTCTCCAGGCTCTCACGGTTATGAACTTTAGAACATCCAAAATTGATTAGGCGTTCCTGGATCCTGCGAAGTGGTAAAAACAGGACCAAGGAACATTACCGGCGGATTTTTTGCCGCCTGAACATGAACGAGACAGGGGTTTGTAGTAAACAGCGACCGGGATTGGATAACAAAAGCGACCTGGAAATTTAACCCAAAATGTAGTAAACGCCTTCCCGAGTTATCTCATAATTACAGCGTAACCAGTAAAACCGTGAACACCTAAAATATGTGTGGAATGTTTATTGTCTTCTATCAGACGCGAGAATTCAGACACTGAGACTTGTTGAGACATGTTTCTGTACAGGACCCGGAATGATCCCAGGACCCGAAATGATCCCCACGGAATTGCGGTAATGGACAAAGGGAAAGCAGAAGAAAGCACTTCCAATTCTTAAAGCATAATTAAGGGTTGACAGCGAATCTATTTCTAAATAACATGCCTTAAAAGAACTTAAATCCCAATAAATACTTGTATTTATTGTTTATTACATTGCCACGGCGGTAAACCCATATGAGTCCAAAACAAATACACAACTTTTAATTGCTACTGAAAAGAGGTACAACATAAACATAGCACAGCCAAAGCACAGCCTTGCTAAGAACAACCAAACTTTTGACCTTCGAAACATTTGCAGTTCCAACACATGACTCTGACCACAGGCGGACCAGGATTAGAATCAGTCCCTCGTGATCCTTCAGGAAAATTAAATATAATTTGAAGTTGTGTCTTGACTGTTTTCTCAATAAATCTCAATAAAACATTACTATTATTAGCCTCGTGTGTTGTTCTTAAGGAACTGGATCAACTGAAGCGTTAGCGAGCCTTATCACAAAAGAGATGAGTTTCTGTCTGAAACGGAAAACTCATTGTCGGTCATTGTACAACTTTTTCCGGTCTAATTAGCTTCAATTGGCAGAATTCTTACATTCTTAAGAACACTAGTAAGAGTACAAAACAAGTCCTCCAGTTAAGACTCACAGTTAACAGTTTTATTTTGCCAGTATTGAGTCTCTTCATGGGCGCCTTTTCAACAAAGGAGGTAGTTATAAAAGCATGAAATACGCTGCAAAAGATGGTCCAAGGTTGCCCTGATTTGTTGTTTATGATTTTGTAGGCATCCAAGAACATATCGTTCTCGATCATCTGTTAAACGAAGGTACCACAGACTTTGCATATTTCACATATGTGGGGGGGGGGGGGGGCATTCCATATAAAATTGTTGTGGGTTCTTGACAGGAAAATCAAGTTCAACCCCAAAGGAAAGCAGGATGAGCAACTTCAATTTTGTTCCGTAGGATCCATAGCAATGTTTAAAAAGGATACCTCAATTTACGTAAAGCTCAATTTTTTGCCCCTAAAAGATTAACTAACTCTGTTGGTCTGCTGGGCTTTGGGAAAGTTTTGGCAAAATTAAAGAAATTTTCACTAATAATTCTGTATGAACCCTGAAGCGTTTGAAGGTTTAATTTCCCACATTACAGTTCATTTCCCCTTTCATAATGTCTAAAATGCAAGCACCACTAGTTTGCAGGCAATCCCAGGAAGCTCTAAGTTGATTTGTTTCCAAAATGTTATTTTCTAGAAGACATTCAAGATACTCTTCTAGCTCTCCAGAAGAAAGAAAGCATTCTCATTCATCTGCCAATTCAAGGTATAGTAAATGTTACATATTATTGTGTTTTTGTTATTATTTGTTATTTAATTGTATCTATTGTTCATTTTATTTCCAATAATAATATGTTCAAAATTTTATCACCCCCTTTTTTAACCTTAAAACATATGATATATACATGCTGTATACCCAGGGTCAATTGAACACAAGAAAAAAAAAACAATATTGCTATATATCATGCCACACAAAAAAATGTGAAAAAATTCTGGCAATGCCTCTTAGAAACCAAGGGAGGAATTTTTAAATAGAATAGGCTAGAATAGGCCATGGTGTGATTAATATTTCTTGTTTTTTATTCAGATATTCAAGAGATAGGAAACGTTCAAGATCCTCTCCAGTGGAAAGATGGAATCGTTTTCGGCCATCCATTAAGCCAAGGTACAGGCTTAATTTAATTGGTCTTTCAAATCATACAATTCCAGAATGTTTACATTGTTCCATGGGTCTTGAAATTTTTTAGGATGTTTTATATTTAATAGCTACCAGCATGAACTACATGTATATGCAAAATCTTGATACCATATCAAACATATTCCCCACGGATAGTGTCCTTCGTTCGCTGTGCCTTATATGGTCATATATGCCCATATTTAGAAGTACTGGAGTTTCCCCTTTCGCGCTTCTCCAACAAACATGGCGGCAAACACTGATTCTCTAAAGACTCGTAGTGGAAGAATTATAAAGAAACCGGATCGCTTGGTCAAATATTTAGACCATTCCTCAGTTGATACGTACGTGAAAGAAGAGAAAGAGGAAGAAGAAAAAGTCTGGGAGATAGAGAGAGTTTTAAACGTTGAGGGAGACTATGCCTTTGTGAAATGGAAAGGCTACAGCGATAGATATAATTCTACGGTTTCTCTTTCATTGAATCCGCAGTTGTCATGCTATTTAGCCGTGAATGCTGGGAACCCCGACAGTAGTGAGGTAGCAAGAGAAAAGCTTCCCATTCTTTGCTCCGAGGATAAGGAATTGTGGCTGATTCGACATGCACTGTTCGATGAGCTCCAATTTCGTACACCCGAGAATGACACGGGACTCATTCGGAGAGTACAAGTGAAAGTCCCACTTTCAAAGGGGGGTTTTTCCGCTTTGTTTGGTAAAGGGACATTTTCTTTTGCTACCTCACGAAAGCTGGATTTTTCAGGGACCCGTAATATTCGGTTCCCGTGCACTGCTGTCGAGTTTGGCACCGTTATTGGTACGGAGTTTATGGCTCGGCAACTGCCAGATTCGAGTACAATATGTGAAGTTGACTCATCTTCGAAGATGTGGATATCATGAGGATACGAGCTAAGGATTAATTATGATCATAGTTCGTGCCCCCGTTGTACTTACATCTCTGAATATGGGTCAGAGGAAGAAAGGCCTAGTATGTGTCGACCGCTAGAGCGCAAGTATCCCCCGCTGAGCTTTTTGGAGATCAGCTTCGTACGGCGTAGACGGAATATGCTTCACAACTATGGCTCGGTAAGTTAAAATCTCTCTATATAAACTAATTGTTGACATCTGTTTCAACCGATTTCACTGTATTTCCAGTCGAAAATAAAGAGGGGGAATTTAGATCCAGGGAATGATACAGATTGTTTTGATGGTTTTAATGCCTTTATATAATAATGTGGGTACAAATAGTTATACAAGTTATAAATAGTGATATTTACAACAGTAATAAATAGCACCAAAAATATAATAAATAAATAAATACATTTTTTCTTTGTCTTCACTGCTTTTGATATTTTCTCTTGACCCTTTCCAAATTATTTTCCCTACTGAACAGTTTTCTGTTTTCCCTCTCCATGATCTATAGAGATAAAAATACACAGTTGTAGCAAGCGATTAGTCTAGATAACATGACGTTTTTTTCACTTGGAATTACCTGTACAGTGTAGTTGCTATTTTTCCCCCCTTTCTGGCTACCCCTGTGGAATGTCTTGTTCTGCATGTGGTTTTTCTTTTCCACTGTCTGGCAATTGAACTGGTGGATCGTGCCATGAATCTCCAAAAATTGGGGGACATGATAAACAAGAACTGTAGAGAAAAAAATGCATAAAATTACTTGGTCTCGGAGATCCCAAGTCAATTAAGGAATCTCATTTTAATCTTACCATGTATATATGGAATTACATCCTGTGGAGAGATAAAAGAAAGCACAATTAAAATAATATATCTACTGATTTTATTTTTTCAGTGACATATGATCAAATGAGGCTTGTGTCCTGCCAGTTCAACTAACCACAGGGATGTAGAATTACCTCATCAAACGTGGCTTTTCTAAATTTGGTTCCCCATTGGCGGGCCTTTTCTTGAAAAGCATCTGCTCGAAGATATGCTTCATCTCCAGGATTTGCCCCAAGAGCATCAGTGAGGACCATCAAACTTTTCCACACTTGTGTCAGCTCTGATATGCTAAGAACTGTTTTCTCACAAGTGGGAGTGGACGATGGCTACAAAACACAAAGCAATTGTTAAATTAGCTTTATACACAGTAGTATCCTGGGTGTGCTGGTCTTTTTTATAATGAAAATAAAAATCATACCTCAAACACTATGTTGTTGCGGTCAAGATGATCCTTGAGTGTGGCACGTAGGAAGTCCTTGGTGCCTGTCGACCTCAGATGGAACTTCCTACATTCCTCCATCACCCTTAAAAAAGGGATAAAAGTTACATATGTCCTGTTTAATGCCAGATCATAAGATTATTGGTTGCAAAAAAAATGAAACCTACCAATCAATAGTGTATTCAAGGCCATTAACAAGAATGCCAGTTCTCCCTAGGGCCTTCATCTCATCAAAAACCCCTCTCAAGGTCGCCTTTAGGATGTCATATGACTCCTTGCCTATAATAAAAAGTGTTCACAGATATATGGCTTTAGTTGACTATATCATTAGGAAGATTTGTTCTCACTTACAGCTGCAATAAATTAGCTGCAACCAACTCACCATCATATATAGATATACAGTATTCCCTTTCTGGGCTTCTTTTAACAGAGTTTTCTGCTGGAAAGCAGAAGGTTGTCATAACACTCCCGAGTTTTTTGGTGGTTTTTCTACCATCACCAGAAAACCGAAGGGTTATAACATTGCCCCCTGCATTTCCAATGACATCTGAACTATAACTTAGAATGTCCTTGATGGATCTTGAACATCCTTTTGCATTCTGAAAGGAGAAACTTTGTTTAATGAATTATTGGGTTTGTACAGTATTTGCTTGTTTTAAAGGATGCAAAATGTGCTGTGCACAAAGCAAATCAGAATTAAGACTATCAACAGACTAACCCCTTCAAATTCTGTAATAGGAATGATTGCATTTTGAGCTTTTCTCTCTTTCTGTATCCCATACAGTGATGGCAAGCTGGACCCAGCTACCATCTTTAGCTCATGGTATGCTGAGTCAGAAACATCACCATCATCTTTGGCCTGAGATTATAAAAATAATCTAAATATAGAAAAAATAAGAAACCTACAGTACTGTACATGTACTTCTATAATACCTACCTTGAGAGCTCTTTGGATCTTTTTATGGTCAATCTCCTCAGGCTCAACCCTCTCATTGAAATGTAGGGCAAAACTGACCATACCAACTTCAAGTTGAACCTAGAGATAAGGAAACATTGAAATGTAGGGCAAAACTGACCAACTTCAAGTTGAACCTAGAGATAAGGAAACATTTTATGATAAACAAATGCCATTATAACAGAATTGGTAAATTTAGGTTGTTTCCATGTGTACAAAAATTCTAAACAAACCTCAACAACTTTCCAATCTGTTGGAAGCTTCTCAAATTGCTTCTCAAGCCATTTTTTAATCTCTGACTTTTTGTGAAATTGAGCTTTTGGCTCAAGGTCACAAAAAGGCTTTCTCGGCTGAAGAAAGGGCTTTTTTCCTTGCCTAGCTCCTTTCTCATGCCATCTCTCTCTTTGACAACATCAGCGAGTCGATGTTTTAGCTCTGACAGCTGATTCTCGAGCTCTCCGATTCTCGAGTCCCGAGAATCACACAGCCCGATTTCACGGACTTGAGGTAGCATGTAAGCCAATCTTTGTTTTTTCAATGGAGGACCTTGTGAAAAATTTGTCAAATACCCTTGCACCATCATTTTAGTAGATATCTATCATGAACAAGCAAACGAGACGACTAAACTTTTGAACCTCTTCCCGCCTAAGTTTACCGAGATTCTGCAAGATGATCCCCAAAAAACAACCCGTGAAGATTATCTAGATAAGAATTGCGCCAAAATTATACAAACAAAAAACGGAAATATTAGAAAGGAATACTTAGCTTCTCGTCCTTCGGGTGTTTCTGTACTCTTCAGCATCAGGATCACACAAGGACGTAGTCGATTAAAATACCTACGAGGGCTTTTTTCCACAAGTTAGGCTGGCAGAAGAAAGATCTAGCCCCTACAGGGGTATTTGATGAGAAAAATAGGTATTTTTCGCTTCTATAAGCAGAAATCTCAGGTTAAATAGCCCTGTTTTCCAAAAATAATCGCTCTTCGTCCGCCATCTTGGATAGCTCAGAGAAAACCCATTTGTAATTTGCCAGGTTACACAGCTCCTAGTCTCAGTCTCTAAAAAAGCGGCCGAGCGAGTTTGAATAACACCAAAAGTTTGATATGCTCACTTTTTATTCTCCAGATGCTCTAAGAACTTCATCCTTAACCCCCTCAAACGAAGAGACCCAGAAAAAAATCCACAGGGATTGCTTGGCCGACTACAAGGCTAAGGTTGAAAGTACAAGATCAATCTGCGGGCCTGCTGAAGGTGAGATGAGCGTATACCCCCTCCCCCTCCCCCCGTGGTTTAGTTCCGCGTATCTTTTTTTGTGATATTTGGATTTCCTAATCGTTATTACACATGAAGATCAAATCCCTTGTAAGTATTGTCAAACCTCTCACGGGTAATGTTATTTGAAACAATGTTATAAATAGCTTGTGTCGGGGGGAGGGGGGTAAGTTTACCTATTTAGCCGATCTTTTTTATGGGAGGTCATCCTAGCTCTCAGTGGTACTAAATTTTCCTTCATTAGAGTGGAACTTCCAAGTGATTGGGGGAGGGGGGTGTCTGATTCCTGGACTCCTCGGGTTGTGTCCTTGACGGGGTCACTTTTGTTAAGGCACAACGACCCATGAACTCTTTGAGTACCTATAGTTAATGATTCATCCCAAAGTACGGAACCAAGGGGGTCTTTCAATCCTTAGTTGTTTTATTATTCATTCATTCACTCACTCACTCACTCACTCACTCACTCACTCACTCACTCACTCACTCACTCACTCACTCACTCACTCACTCACTCAGTCGCTCGCTCACTCACTCACTCGCTCACTCACTCGCTCATCACTCACTCACTCACTCACTCACTCACTCACTCACTCACTCGCTCACTCACTCACCCGCTCGCTCACTCAATCAATCAATCAATCACACACTCACTCACTCACTCAATCAATCACACACTCACTCACTCACTCACTCACTCACTCACTCACTCACTCACTCACTCACTCACTCACTCACTCACTCACTCACTCACTCACTCGCTCACACACTCACTCGCTCACTCACTCGCTCACACACTCATCACTCACTCACTCACTCACTCACTCACTCACTCACTCACTCACTCACTCACTCACTCACTCACTCACTCACTCACTCACTCACTCACTCACTCACTCACTCACTCACTCACTCAATCACACACTCACTCAATCACACACTCATCACTCACTCACTCACTCCCCCACTCACTCATTCGTTCGTTTGTTAGTTCGTTCGTTCGTTCCTTTATTTATTCATTTATCTTTCTTTTTAGAAATGACTGCCTGTTACAAGTCTAAAGGAGAAGCTGAAGGTGTCTTCCACGGTCTCATCTCACAGTTACACTCCACTCTGAAGATTGTCGTACCCTTGGTCACGAGAGTGCTCGAAAAAAGCTTACCCTTAGTATGTAAGGCGTCAGATAGCAGGCGCTAGACGTACCCAGAACAGTCAGAACCGCTGCTCCCCTCGTATTCTAACTAACTGCTAGTAGTTTGAGAAATAATCGCCTTGCTCGTTTTTTTTTTTTTTTTATTTGACCCTATTTTTGACTTGCGTGACTAGTGTCGTCTGACGTGACAGCCATGTGGTTTACATGACCATCAGTGTTCGCGGTTTGCGTGAATAATATTCAGCCTGCGTGACATACGTCTGAATTGCGTGACCTTGACGACGTGACAACGTAACTTGCGTAACGAGTCTTTTATTTGTTTGACAGACCTTTTTGTCCAGTTCCCTTTGTTAACACTATTTAAAAAATTTCCCATACTTTTCCGTGCTATGTACTCTTATACACCACGATATTCGTCACCCCATGATCAAAATGTTTTGGAGTCACGAGGCTCGTAGCGTAACTTTAGCTTCAAAACCCTGCAGTCTTCGTTACTTTAAGTGTTGGAAAAGTGTCTTTTTCGCATTCATGTGAACCTGCAAGGATTGTGTGAATGACGAATCCCATGGGATGTCCTCTGATTTACCATAGCTAACAACCAATCAGAAAGCGAGATTACGTGCAAGTGTTGTAGAATACACTCTTTCTTAAACCTTTTTTATAAGAACGTCCAGCCTGAGAATTCACCAAATTTTAAAAACATGCCAAGGCTTCTTTTGTTTCTTTTTAGTCCTGATGCGTTTTAAAATGCAAAATCAAATTGAACATCATTAAGAACATATTTAGCCGTAAAAATTTCCCAAAATGAGAACGACCCAGCCTCAATTGAAAATTAGACGTTCTTATAAAAAAAGAATCCAACTTAAGAGACACAACTCACTTTTTGTCAAAAACCTCTTTTAAAAAATAGTTTCTCCAAGAATAATCCTGCCCATGTATCTTCACAGCTAATGACGTCACGCAAATTGAAAACAGGGTCTTTGGGCTGTTAATATTGTGAACTGTATTGGCAAAACATAAAAAATGATTACTACCTTAGAGATAAACGGCCGCGAGTTCTTTAACTTAAATGGCTCTCGATTGTTTACCAAGAGATAAATGTTTGAGTGTGAGATCGATTGTATAACTGGGGCATTTATTAGGTATAGTGTGCATCAAATAAATATGAGCATTGAAATTTTTTTCTAATTCTCTTAATGTATTGGCGTTATTCGAGAGTTATCATCCTCGTGTATTTGTGAGCTCTGATTGGTCAGAATGACATATTAGACACAAAAAGTTCTTCTCTGTGCTGCGACGCGAATCAAATGATGCTTGCAACACAAAGATATTAAGTGCACCACAGGCTTTCCACCCGCGTCAGTGAAGGATTTCTATGGTCGGTGCAGCAACGGCCGAAGGTCCACTTTCGGTGCTCAATAAACGTGCTATTTGTAGACGAAACTATAAAGCATAAGATAGATGACTCTGGTATGTAGCCAAATCCGACAATAAACGTCGCGCGGAGATACTGTGCAAAGCAAGAGATCATAGTCTCTTGTGCAAAGGCATATAAAATATCGTAGACATCGTAACCCCGCCCCACCTAAGTGGTGTAAGTTAGATAAGGGTTCAAAATAACATTTTTGTCCTTTCAGTTTGATTTATACTGATATGGTTTTACATAAATATAATTTTGTCATTTATTCATTATCATTTTCTTTCTCAAAATGAGCATAAATATTTTAATCTACATATCAATACCAACATAGAAATAATATCTCTAGTAAAAAGGCAGTCTAGGTATACCCCCTGTACTTATAAAGATCAACCGATAAAGCATCAGCCAGCCATTTAGTTTGTCATTGGTATAACTTGAAAGACTACAGACTAAAAACTGTAGGAAAACTAGGTGATCTGTGTATGCCTGGTGGAGACAAAGACCAATACTTGAAACATATAGCGGAACTTGTTTTCACAGAGGCATCAACAAGATATGTTAGCTGTAGTTGGCTTTCAAAATTATATGGCGACACAAGCTCCCTGTGCCCCAACCCCCTGCCAAACGGAAGGGGAGGGAGGAAAAGAACCTGGAAAATGTTCAGAGAACTTGCCAGTGAAGTATCCTAACATAAATGTCAGGTACCTCTAAAGAATCAATTTTAGAAACCATTGAGAATCACACCTGCTTGAGTGACTCAAATGGCTAGTGGGTGTGACACTGTTAAATAAAACCAAGGGAGAATTACAGATCACGTAAAAAAAATATCATAAAAAAAACATTTTCTACTGTAATTAAAAAGGAAACAAAAAAGATCTACAGCTATTGTAAAAAAAAGTATGTGGTAATTTTGAGGATATTTGTTACAAATAGTTTGCATGCATGGTTGTGAAATAACAACACATCTCATAACATAGTGCACAATATAAATCATCGGAATGGCTCAAACAAGGAATCAGTAACTGATGCAATATTGCAAATAGCTTCACGTACGACTGCTTACCTATGTTTTAGAATGTGACAACAGCGACGGCGTGACCGAGAAAAGCACCTTAGGGCTTGACGATCAATTCCAAATAAGTTAAATTAGTAAGAAAATACCTAGACTCAAGAGATGGTCTCTTGCTAGACTTTATTCCAGCAACAGACAAAAATTTACAGAAAACTGAATTTTCAAAATAGGGAACAGGGAAAGGTATGTTTTTATACTCTAACCTCTCCCTTACAAGACCGTGAAAATTTGAATTTCCCGTCGTGGTTTGGCAGAGAACACTTGGAAATCTATCTGACAAAAACATTTTCCAAATCAATTCTATTGTTTTTTACCTTCGCCGACCCAACTCAGCCCATTGTTTATTTAGCATGTGCTTTGAACTCCTTTTGTGAATATTAATAAGGTCACGAAGTCCTCCTTCCAAATACATATGTACTCATTATTACGTCTATTCGTGTTTGGAAAACTTATTTTATACCCCTGCGTCGAATTCTTTTTAGAAATAATCGGGTTTTGCAAAAACCCGATTCCCAAGCCTTAAATTCAGACAAGGGTGGAAAGTTATTCTCCAACTCCACAGAGTTTGGACAGAGTCCTCATTCTCATATGTATTTGTGGGCTCTGATTGGTTGGAATGACATATTAGACTCAAAAAGTCCTTCTCTGTGCTGTGACGCGAATCAAATGATGCTTGCAATAAAAAGAGATTAAGTGCACTAAAGGAGAAAAACTAACGGGAAAACTCAAGGTATGACGCTGAATTTCTACTAAATTACTGTAGTGATTCGACTAATCATTAGGTTTTTACACGTAGTTTGACACTGTCACGTTTGATTTTAAGAATGCGACAACCGCGACGGCGTGACCGAGAAAAGCACTTTAGGGCTTGACGATCAATTTCAAATTAGTTAAATTAGAAGAAAATACCTAGATTTTAATTCCAGCAACAGACAACAATTTCAAGAAAACGTTAATATAGGAAACAGGGAAATATGTGTTTTTATACTCTAACCTCTCCCGCCTTAGGAGACCGATTTCAAGCCTAAAGACGTAAATTCAGACAAGGGTGGAAAGTTATTCCCCAACTCCACAGAGTTTGGACAGAGTCCTCAAAGTCATCATCCTCATATTTATTTGTGAGCTCTGATTGGTCAGAATGACATATTAGACTCAAAAAGTCCTTCTCTGTGCTGCGACGTCAATCAAATGATGCTTGCAATACAAAGAGATTAAGTGCACTAAAGGAGAAAAACTAACAGGAAAACTCAAGGTATGACGCTGAAGTTTTACTAAATTACTGTAGTGATTCGACTAATCATAAGGTTTTTTACATGCAGTTTAACACTGTCATGATTTGATTGTTTGATTTTTAAGAATGCGACAACCGCGACGGCGTGACCGAGAAAAGCACTTTAGGGCTTGACGATCAATTCTAAATTTTAGTTTAATTAGTAAGAAAATAGCTAGATTTTAATTCCAACAACAGAAAAAAATTTAAAGAAAACGCTAAAATAGGGAACAAGGAAATATGTGTTTTTATACTCTAACCTCTCCCGGCCTTAGTAGACCGTTTTCAAGCCTAAAAACGTAAATTCAGACAAGGGAAAGTTATTCCCCAACTCCACAGAGTTTGGCTTGAAATCGGGTTTTTGCAAAACCTGAATATTTCTTTAAAAAAAACGACGCATGGATATAAAAAAAGTGTTCCAAACATGTATAGACGCAACAAAGAGTGAGTCGTGTATTTTAATTGATATTCACGAAGTTATGCTTAATAAACAAATGCGCTGCGTCGAGCGGGTTCCCTGTAGTTCAACCAGGGATCATGGAAAGTACTGATGAGAAAATTGGCGAACGTGGCATATTTCCACCTGGGGCAACCCCACATGAGAACCGGGTTGCGCCGGGATGAGATAGACCCCGGCAAGAGGCGGGTTAATGCAAACGTTCACAGAAGAACTGCCCGGCTTGGCGATCAACCCGGGATCATGGAAAGATATCCTCAACAATTTGTTATTTGCTTTGAGGGGCATGGCAATGTGTGTGTGTGTGTGGTGGGGGAGGGGTTAGGGGGTCCAATTACCGCAACACTGCACAAAATATTCGAAAATACCGCAATACAGCAGAAACAAAATCGGAAATATCGCAGACCTCACAGAAGGGCGAGGTTTTGAAGAGCATGCGCGACACCCGGTAATTTCCCAGGTTTCCCACTAGGTCATCCCGTACCACGGGATGCGCTCCGCTGGACTAAATAAGACCGCAATATTTTATTTTACCACAATACCACTGTTGAAAAAGGAAAATATCGCATATCGCAGTGTTTTGAGTTGTGAGTTTATAATATTGATTACCCACCAAGTCTATAACTGAAGCGAACCAACTTTAGAATAAGACAAAAGAACTTCCATCTTCTAAAGAACCCTTAAGCTTGAAGCAGTTTCATTTTGTCGTCAGCATTTTACGGTCGAACATGAAAAACAACTTTCTTCGAATTGTTCTATCATTTAATCAATATTCCATGATATTCTTTCTGACCGACTGATTATTCCCCTGTGAAGTTCTACAAACACTACAA
This sequence comes from Nematostella vectensis, assembly GCF_932526225.1. Taxonomy (NCBI): domain Eukaryota; kingdom Metazoa; phylum Cnidaria; class Anthozoa; order Actiniaria; family Edwardsiidae; genus Nematostella; species Nematostella vectensis. The sequence goes on along the minus strand of NC_064048.1, from coordinate 4,837,447 downwards.
AACATACGAGTATAAAAACCGTGTCCATTAAATTCATCAGACGATACGGAGAATGTTCGTCCTCTTTGATAACTCGAAACGTCAGCTAAACTTTAAGTAAGTAGAAGTAAACTAAAGTAAGTAATTTCGGATTTTCTTTAATATTCTTCGGGATAGCAAGAAACTTGGTCGTGCTAAAGTCGTGCTTAACCAATCCAACTACACTCTTTTTTTTTTTTTTTTTTTAACCATTTTTATAAGAACATCCAGCCGGAGATTTCACAAAATTAAAAAAAAAATGCTAAGATCATGCCTGGGCTCAGAAAGAAGATAGAAAATTTTCCTCTTTTAGTCCTGGTACGCTCTAAAATGGAGATTCATATTGTTATTGCTATAAATCATTAGTGTAACTCTCTTTCTAAGAATTCATTGGGTATTATATTCTTATATACAATACAATTTTTAGAAACATATTCAGCCTTAAAATGTCACCAAGAAAAGAACGGCCCAGCCTCAAATGAAAATTAGACGTTTTTATAAAAAAAGAGTGTACACCTATTTCAAATAAGGTTGCACTTCGAGAACTCATGTGTCGCCGTAACCCGTGGTCGTTCATCGGTAGCGTATAAGCTGAATCCTTGTATCAGAAAGTTAAGTGAATGATCATAAGAAATGTAAACAGGATTTTTTTTACATATCAAACATATTCCCCAAGGACAGTGTCCTTCGTTTGCATTGCCTTATATGGTCATTGATGCCCATATTTAGAAGAGCTAAAGTTTTCCCGCTCCCTGATCTCCAGAAAATATGGTGAAAAATGCTGATTCCTGTCAATTTGAGACTCGTGGCAAGAATTTGTCAAAAAAAACCTGACAGCTTGGCCAATTTTTATCTCACTAATATTGAAAAGCCCTTAGACCCAGGCCTCCCAGAGATTGACCGAGCGGGTTTGAAGGTCACCCAAATATTGATATGCGCTTATTGCTTATTAACTTTATACCCATAAAGCACTGCGGGTTTTGATACACATATTATACAAGTGCAACCTTATTTGAAATAACATAAGACTCGCTTAAATGCGTAGATATTTTAAATTGTTACGAGTTGAGTCTAAATTGCTAAGTGCATCATTTATATTAGAATGCAAAGAATAAGATTGCCTTCTTCTCCCCCGATTTAATTTAGTTGCTAACATATTTTTTTTTCCATTTACGGAGCTTGTTGAATAAAATGAAAAGGTAATCAATTTTTATATAGAATTTTCCTTTTTTTGAACAAATAATCGATTCTATTGCCCCTTAATAAAGATAATTTCATTTCACGATTATTTATTTTAGGGGTATAATTCTAAGTAACTACTTTTGGAAAGACAAGACAATAACTTAAAATTGCTATTTTTTTGTGGAAGACACAGCGGATATAATCAAAGAAAGGGCGATTCAAAAGCAAGTTCATTACTATCAATTTAACAGGGTGACTAACAGAGGAAAAGTCTCAAGATTTGGGTGATTAGTAAAGAAAAGCAGGAAAAACTGTTGACTGAAACCCGGAAAGGGAGAGGTTAATTCGAAGAGATCAAGTTTACTTGAAGAAAAGAACTTTAGCTGCGAGAATAAGAGATTAATCAAGCTATATACAAGATAAAAGACCCAAAAGACATAGAAACCGAATTTAGCGCGTCACCAGAAAACAAATATTCTATATATACCTATTCAAAACAGAGAATGGTGTTCCTTAAACTCAAAAGCTTATTCGAAGGAAAATCAAGTGAATACAAGCTGGTCCCCACGACAGACCTTCCAGCTCTGAAGAGTCTAGAATCTGCGTCGCAGTAAGAAAAAGGCAGAGAAGAGAGCAATGACGATGAACAAACTTTGAAGTATGCAAAATCATCTATGTGGCAATCGGTGGCGAACCTAGTGAGTAATGTGGAAGGCACGGGACTCTTGGGTCTACCCTATGTGATATTGAGGGGCGGATGGGTAGCTGTGATGGCTCTGGTAGTCTTGGCCTTTATATAATATTACACAGGGAATATCTTGGTGGAATGCATCTACGACAAGGATGGCAAGGGAAATAAGGTAGGTCAGCTAGATTTGCACAATTCTGAGTTGCCAATTTACACTTTAGCAGCAAAATATTGTTATATATCGTCCACACCAGCGCAAAAAAAGAAAACACTGTATTGAGTCTACACCAGCGCCGAAACACTATTAAGAATTACATAAGTGCACAAAAATATTGTTATATCTCGTCCATAGTCTCCCGCGCTCCCATTTGCGTGACCGACACAAAGAACGGCTGCGCGGGAGACTATCTCGTCCACCTCAGTGCAAAAAAAAAAACACTGTATTGAGTTTACACCAACACCCGAACACTATTAAGAGTTTACACAAGTGCCCCAAAATATTGTTATATCTCGTCCACACAAGCGCAAAAAAACACTGTATAGAGTTTACACCAGCACCCGAACACTATTAAGAGTTTACACACGTACCAAACAATGTTATATCACATTCATATCAACGCGGAAACAGTCATGACACGCTCACGCCGAACCGCTCAACCCAATAGCATCATTTTCCAGCGGCGTAGCCAGGATTTTAAACAGGTGGGGGCCCAAAAGGGACTTTCAATGCATTTTCTCCACCCACTTCACTTCACTTCACTTTAATAAATTGCGCAAAAGCCCAGCGTGGAAGGCCTCTGGGCAGCCTCTCATGTCAATTACAGACTGTGGAAGGTTGTTCCACAGTCTCAGTGCACGGGGCAATTTTAAAACTATATTTATATATGTCCGTTCTAGCGTTAGGAATAGTATAGAATTCAGAGTGTTGAGTGCGGGGCAAGGCGCGAGAGGGTTTCCTCAGAACTTCGAGTGGCAGGATAGAGGCATTATTTAGGCCACTGTTTAGGAGCACCAATGATGAGGTGCGCCTGCGGTCTTCGAGTGGCTGCCAACCAAGTTCGGAAAGGAGGCGCGTCATTGTGCCGGGTTCGAAGGAGAAGAAGTCTGCCGTAACAAAGCGTGCTGCGCGCCTCTGGACTTTCTCGATCTCGACGATGAGCTTGCTGGTATGCGGGTCCCAGATAACACTTGCATATTCCAACAGCGGCCTAACGAGGCCAACGTAGGCTGCTTCCTTCGCTTTTGTGTCGCAAAAGTGCAGGTTCCGCCTAAGTAGGCCTAGGATCTTGTTTGCCTTGCTCACTGTTTCAGCAACATGTCTGTTCCATCGGAGGTCCCTTGTTATTGTGACTCCGAGGTACTTTATTTCCTCAACAAAGTCCAGGGCCACACCTTCCAGATAGTACAGGTGGTTGATGTTGTTTCTGGTCTTCCTTGAGATGCGGATCATGTTACACTTGGTTGCTTGGAAGCTCATGCACCACTGGTCAGCCCAGGACGCGAGTCTCGATATGTCTCGCTGTAGCTCTTCGCAATCCTTTCGCGATCTAATAGTGCGGTAATACAGTCGTCTGCAAAGACCGTACAGTTTCTTGTATGTCATTTATAAACAGGTTAAACAGGACTGGGCCAAGGACAGTACCTTGAGGCACACCTGATGTAACCCGCGTCCAGCTTGACTTTGCCCCATTGAAACAAACGCGCTGGTACCACTCACACAAAAAGGCATCAATCCATTACAAGGTTTGGCCACCGATTCCATAGCTGTATAGTTTGGACTTGAGCCGTTCGTGGGGGACGCTGTCAAAAGCTTTCGCAAAGTCTAACACAAAGGCGTCGGTTTGTAAGCCACGGTTCAAGGTTGAGGCCTAGTCGTTTATGACAAAACACAGTTGTGTCACACAACTGCGCTTTTTCCTGAAGGCATGCTGGCGGTCAGACAAGATCTGGTGAGCTTCTAGGTGTCGATTTATGTGCGAGCACACAATGTGTTCTAGTATCTTGCAAATAACGCTAGTAAAAGAAATTGGACGATAGTTTGAGGCAAGAGATCTGTCGCCTTTCTTGTGTATAGGGCATACGTTCGCAATGCGCCACTCCCGGGGCAGGTTGCCGGCGTCCAGGGACTTCTGGAAGATCTGTTTTAATATTGGCGAGATCACCGGCGCGCACTCCTTTAGCACGCGTGGATGGAAACCATCAGGGCCAGCTGTTTTTGATGACTTGAGACCTGCAAGTAACTTGCGAACTCCCTCCTCTTAGACGGTAATGCTTGGAATCTGGGGGTCTTAGACGGTAATGCTTGGAATCTGGGGGAATATGCGCTTGAGTAATGGTATCGAGACAGTATCTTCATCGGAGAAATTTTCCCGGAAGTGCTTGTTTAGCATTTCTGACTTTCCAATGTCGAACTCCACAAGCCGGCCCACACTGGCTACGCCCCTGTTTTCGCATTCATTCTAGTAAAATTGAACTTTTTACTATTTGTTATGGCGAAAAAAGTATTGCTCACCCGGGTTCATCCACCAATAGCGCAAATAAATACCCGGGTCCATCCACCAATAGCGCAAATAAATACGTATAACCCTCTGACATCTATCTTGATGCTCAAAGATTAGAAACTTATGCACACCATCAAAACCAAATATGGAACAAAGTAATTTTGCATATCCATGGGAGAAACCGTGAATCCAAAATCTAGATAATAGTGTTATTTTCTCCCAAAATTTCTTAATAGCAGGACTATTTCATATTGCAGGTTCGGGTTCGTTCCAACTACCGTGAAATGGCGGATGCGTCGTGGCCAAAGTTCGGTGGCTGGATAGCGTTTACTACCCAAGTAATCGAGATGGTCCTTATTGCTTACTTATACCTCGTGTATGCCGCCTCCCTGCTAGAGGGGCTCAACCCAACCACGCCTATACCTCTCCGCATTTGGATGCTGATCGTCGCAGTAGTAGGACTACCGACAATCTTCTTCAAGCACTACTCGCAAGTTGCCTGGATCAGCTTAGCCAGTATAGTCGCCTTGACCATCGCCATATGCATTATCTTGGGTACGGATTCTCCATCAGTTTTAGCTGGGATATCAAGTTTATTCCTTTCTGCGACACTAAAGGTGCTCCTCTAGCCTTAGCTATTATTATCATTGGCAGTCCGTCGAGGCGACGATGACTGTTCTATTGTGTTGGTCCTTTGATCTTAACTCTCCATGCTGGACGATCCCGAGCAGTGGTTTGCCAAGAGTTTGAGCTTATATCCCTCCACTTCAGGTTCCTCTTTACCACATCTTTGAACCTGAGTCTAGGCCGACCCTGATTCCTGGTCCCTGTCGTGAGCTGAGAGTAGAGCAGCTGCCTAGGCAATCTGTCAGTGTCCATGCGGTGAACATGCCCAGTCCATCTGAGATTTTTCTCAATGTGTGTGTCAGCCATTGACCGTAATCCGGTCCTCTTGTATATCTCTTTGTTTGTGACTTTATCCATCCAAGTAATTTTCATTATTTCTCTCAGATGTCGCATCATATATGCATGTAAATTTTTCACCTGGCTGCGATATACAGTCCATGTTTCTGCACCGTATACTAGGGCAGATAAGACAACTGCTCGATAGACCTTGCCTTTAACCTTGAGCGATACGTGATGGTTGTCCCACAGCCGCTCTCTCAGCTTAGCATATGCTGCGCTGGCCTTCCCCTTTCTGAAGGTGATCTCATTATCTATTCGTGCATTGTCAGAGATGGTACTTCCCAAGTACACAAAGTCTTTGGTCTGGACCAGGGTCTTATTTCTTACATGGATTTCGCCAGGGAATTGAGTCAATGTCTGACGCTTCACTGGTTGAAATAAGCACTCTGTCTTTTTGATGTTGATTTTCAGGCTGAATTGTTCTGCAGCTGAGGAGAATCTGTCTACTAATCTCTGCATACTTTCCACATCATGTGCCACCAATGCGCTGTCGTCCGCATACAGCATTTCTCGTACTATGACCTGGCATGTTTTCCTTTTCGCTTTGAAGTGAGCAACATTGAATAGGTCGGCGTTATGCCTTGTTTGGATTGACACCCCATCAACACAGTCCTTGAAGGCTATCTCCAACATGGCCGACAGGTATAGAGAAAAGAGCGTTGGCGCCAGGACGCACCCTTGCTTTACTCCATTGGAGACATCGAATTGCTTCGAGTCGTTTCCGCCTTGGGATACAGAAGCTTTCATACCGCTATGGAGGGATCGTATAACATTGACAAACTTGGGTGGACAGCCAAATTTGACCAGGACCTGCCAGAGTGCCTCTCTCGATACAGTGTCAAAGGCTTTTGAGAAGTCAATGAACACTGCATATAGCGGCATGTTTTGCTCTATACACTTCTCCTGTGTCTGTCGCAGACAGAAAATCATGTCCATTGTGCCTCTGCCACTCCTGAAACCACACTGGGACTCGGGCAGTATGACTGGTGCTATGTGTCTGTTAATCCTGTTCAGCAGAACACGAGAGAGGATCTTACCAGCGATGGAAAGCAAGGATATACCTCTGTAATTTCCACAGTCTCTCCGACTGCCAGTCAGGTCAGGTCAATAAATCCTGCTACCGGTAAACATGTAGCCCGGTACTACCTGTCTCAGGTCGAGTTGCTGGCGACTAAACTGGCAGCCCCCTGGAGTATCATTACTCCAGGTGGAAGGGTGCTTCTGATCATCCTGGCAGAACTAAAAACAAAATCTGTCTTAAGGTCTCTGGTGGGCCAAATCAGAAAGGAGTATGTGGCACCCTCAGAGCGGAAACCGACAGACTGGTTCTCCGATCAGCCGCTGCAGCATACCTGGAGCTATGACATGTCTCGGCTTGCCCTTGCCTGCCATAACTGTCTCTAGGAAATGCCGAGAGAGTGAATCTAGAAGAGCAAGACCTAGTTTTACTTCAAATCACGCTGAATCAGCGCTTGCATGCAGTTCTATGAAATATGGTCAGATCTGAATTACCCAATGCCGGCTCGAACGTCGCCCGGACAAACAAGGTTCGCGCTGATCATCTCCCGCTCCGGATGACAGTGAAAAGTATGCTAGGACGCAGGAAACGACTCGTTCTTGCAGAATGGAATGTGAGAACACTCATGGACAGGTCTAGATCTGAGAGACCTGAGAGACAGACTGCCCTCATTGCGCGGGAACTGTCGAGATATGAGGTTGATATCGCCGCCCTTAGTGAAACTCGCCTGGCGAATTATGACAGTATGGTGGACTGTGGCTATACTTTCTTCTGGAGTGGAAAGACAGAGGAAGAACGCAGGGAATCTGGTGTGGGTTTCGCTATCAGAAACCAGATCACGAGAATCATGGAAGAGGATCCAACACCGGTCAGTGACAGGATAATCACCATGCGTCTACCGCTAGAGAAGAGGGTGTATGCGACAGTCATAAGTGTTTATGCACCGACTCTGACAAACCCAGATGAGAACAAAGAGCAGTTCTACAGTCAAATGAGGGAGGTGCTTTCCAAAGTCCCAAAGAAGGATAAGCTCATTGTCACAGGTGATTTCAATGCAAGAGTTGGCTGCGAACACGAGAAGTGGGAAGGTGTGTTAGGACACCACGGGATTGGAAAATGCAACTCAAACGGAGAATTGTTGCTCACCCTCTGCGCTGAACATAGCTTGGTGATCACCAATACTATCTTCAGACATAAAGAGCATCATAAGGTCACTTGGATGCACCCCCGCTCCAAGCACTGGCACTTATTAGACTACATGATAACGAGAAAGAAAGATCTGAATGACATACTGGACACAAGAGTTATGAGAGGGGCTGATTGCGCCACAGATCATCAGATGGTCAGGTCCAAGGTGGCCTTCTCGCTGAGGAGACCGCATGCACGGACAAAGGCTAAACCACCAACAAAACTGGATGTGCGGAAGATCAGGAGTGGTGACATGAAGGCTAAGCTACAACACGAAATGAATGAGGCCCTGAAAAATCTTGAAGAGATGGATGGGAGTGAGATTGAGGCACAGTGGAATACTCTGAAGACAGTTGTGTATGAAACAGCAGAAAAAGTATGTGAGAAGCCGAAACGAAAACACCAAGACTGGTTTGATGAAAACGATAAACATCTGGAATGTCTGCTGGAAAAGCGGAATGCTGCTAGAGCCAATATGCTGCAAACAAACACAAGGTCCAACAAGAATAAGTACACGGCTGCAAGGAGGGTACTTCAGCAGTACACGAGAAAGCTCAAGACAGACTGGTGGGAACGAAAGGCAGAAAGTCTACAACAGGCATCGGATGTAAATGATATGAAGGGCTTCTACAACGGACTACGAGAGGTGTACGGTCCTGCAAAGCGTGGGTCAACCCAACTCACTGCTACTGACGGATGCACAATACTTCAGGAGAAATCGGAGATCCTAAACAGATTTGCCGATCATTTTGACCAACTCCTGAATGTATCAGGGCTTGTGGATGAGGGAGCACTCAACAGTCTCCAAACAAGACCAGAGGTAGTGTGCCTTTCTGAGCCGCCAGACATAAAGGAGGTTGTGGATGCAATCGATGCTACACAAGAGGGGAAATCACCTGGTAAATGTGGTATACCTGCGGAAATCTGGAAGCATGGTGGTACAGAGATTGTGTCCAAGCTGCATAAACTTGTCCTCAAAGTCTGGTCAGCGGAGAACACACCTCATGACTGGAGAGATGCCAGTATTATCCCTATTTTCAAGAAAGGTAGTCGGAGACATAACGACAATCGACATTACGGTACTCAACATAACGATACTCTACAAAACGATTCCAGACATAACGATACTCAACATAACGATACTTGATACAATGACAGAGACTACATAACGACACTTGACATAACGACAATCAACATAACGATATTCGACATAACGATACTCAACATAACGATACTCGACATTACGAACGACAATCGACATTACGGTACTCAACATAACGATACTCGACAAAACGATTCCCGACATAACAATACTCAACATAACGATACTCGATACAATGACAGATAACTTAACGATACTTGACATAACTACAATCGACATAACGACAATCTACATTACGGTACTCGACATAACAATACTCGACATAACGATCCCGGACATAACGTACTCAACATGACAATACTTGACACAAGGACTGACTATATAGCGATACTCGACATAACGATACTCGACATAACGACAATCGACATAACGACAATCGACATAAAGACAATCCACATAAAGAGACTTGACATAAGGACAATCGACATAACGATACTCGACATAATGACAATCGACATAACGACAAGCGAAATAACGATACTCGACATAGCGACAATCGACATTAAGTGTCTCGAAATAAGGACAATCGAACTTTCGCTTTTTCTGTACATAGTCAATTGGCTTTAGCCTTGTAACTAAGCCAAATCCACCTGTTTATTTCAATCGTCAAAACTCTATTGAATGGTAAATAGCGCCTGCCCTGGAGTAGGTCGATATTTGTTTTTTTTCCTTTGGCAAATCAGAGAGCTTTCTCCCGAAACGGTCTCGTCCTCTGACGATTGCGATCGGCGAGTAAAGGTGGCTAGAAATGATTTCTCTGTCGTCGTTAGGGAATATCTCGAACAAAACCAGGTGAAAATGAAAAGGTCAGCAGCTTTGAATCCCTGCTGTTATTGTGACCGTAGGGTTAATATTTCTGTGGATTTTTTAAAGTTATTTGAACTGTGTGTAGTTTTCGGCGGCTGCCAGTTCTCCCCTTGCACATCGCTCAGGCATTGACGAGTAGCGCTATATCTAAATCGCTCAAACCCTCACAAATCGTCGAATCAACCCAGCGATACTAAATATAGAGACAATAAGTAATTTATCACAAGTATATTGATTCTTTACGATATTTTTTAAAGGAAATTTTTTAACATTTTATTATACAAGCTCTGTATTAACTTCAGCTGATTTCACTCAACAAGAGTTGGAGCTCCCTGTGGTTGAATAAAATTCGAATTGCGTATGTGTGTATGTATTTCTTGTCTGCTTTCTTGGCGCCTGGTCTCGCTCTCTCTTGGTTAGCAAAATAACGGCCACCGTATGCGAAATCAGGGTCTGGATGGGGTTAAACGACTAGCGACAAACGGCTTAAAAAGTAACTGCCTACCGACAAAACATGAATAAAATAACTAGTGACTAGCGACAAAAACATATTTGCCGACTACCAACATTTTATTATAACCGGTATTTTTACTCTTTACTTCCATCGTCAATCTACTTAAATTCGGCCATTTCAGAATCTTTACTATGTATTTCCTGTTGCATCAACTTTTCAGTCAATTATTAACCCATAATTAATTTATTATCAATAAGTTATTTAATCAATACTAGATAATGTTTAATCTTGTTTATACGTGAAATCTAATACAAAAGCGAATACTACGGACAAATACCGATAATTCTTACCGACTACCGACAAATTATGGAAATTTTAACTGACTACCGACATGCAGACCCCCCCATCCAGACCCTGCGAAATGGCTTCCCTCACCAAAACTCAGTCGCGTCTAGAAAACGAAAAACCGTGCACGTGTGACTGAAAATGACAGCTTGTCGATGAAAGCAACCAGTAGCGAACAGCACACACTCTAGTTCTACCGATAAATATTCAATGTAATATTTAATGTAATGACTGCGGCTTAATGTACACAGCTCACAATAACAAAACCGAAAAAAAACGAATACGAACATGGAAAACGGAAAAAAATTGCGAAGATGGAAGATCTTTTTAAACAAGAAAAAAGCGCCAAAGAATGCAAAAACGACGGCCGGGTATGACAAAAGACAAGAGGAGAAATGCGAAAGAAAGACAGCACCAACGCCGATTGTGTATGACCGAAGAAGAGAGGAGAAATGCATATGAAAGAAACGCCATTAGCGGCCAGAACGCCGGCATAGATGACAGAGGAGGAGAGGAGAGATGTGAATGAAAGACGGCGCCAAAGCCGATTGTGTATGACGGAAGAGCAAAGAGAGCGAGAAAGGCAAAAAGACAGAGAGAGAAAACGGAAGAAGAAGATCTTCCCAGCGCAACAAATAGTTCAGGTGAGTTTGGTGCTTGATAAGGATTAGCAATGTTGGATTTTGTGTTTATGTTGGAAAGTACATTCGCTAAAACTAGAAACGTCTAATTGATACCATAACTACCTTTGATGGATTCATTTGCTGAAATGTGCACATAGTGATATTCGTCGTGATTTTGATCTTAGGGTGGTTTTCATAAACACGTGAAACAAAGAGTAATTTTAACAGTCAAATTGTAGTAATCAAGCAATAACAAAAGAGAAGAGAGACATGTACTAGTGTTAAGTAAATACGCTAAATCTTTCACGGGCTTATGAAAACCTGCCATTCATTAAGATTTCTACTTTTAGTCTTTGCTACTCTTTCCTTTTAGTTTATAGATCCGACGCGCGCACGAATATCAGAAAAGAAGTCTCCCCCTCTTTAAGGTTGAATTACGTTATTAATATTATATATTTACAAAAGCTAATTGGCTTTTTGGAACTGATGTTGCAAGTAATAGATTTATGCGATAGTTTTTTTTACTTAGGTACATTCCACGCCTGTTTTAACTTTTTTGCCATATGTTTATTGGTTTATGTTATATCTCTAGTTTTATATAAGACTCGCTTATACAGTATGCGTAAATAATTTGAATTGTTACGGTTGATAAGTCTGAGTGCATACATATAAATAGAATGCGCAGAATACAATTGCCTTCTTCTCCCTCTTTATAATTTTGAGTTTGCTAAACTGTTTAACGGAGCTTGTTAAAGATAATAAAAAAGATAATCAATTTAGGAAATTAGCGGCTTTTTATACAGAATGTTTCTCTCTCTTATTTTTTGAAAAAATAATCGATTCTGACGCCCCCAACACAGTAGATAATTTCTTTTTATTATTTGCTGAAATATCACCTTTTAAAATAATACCAAACATGTTAAGTAGATAATGAAAATTTAATCATTTATAATACAAAGTAATTGTTTTATGGGAATTATTCAGGAAAGACATGACAAAGGCTAAAAATTGCTATTTTGTTTTGGAAGACACAGCGGATATAAGTAATGAAAGGGCGATGCCAAAGAGGGGAAGTTTGAAGAATAACATATTTTTATCATTCAAATTATTTACTATCAATTCAACAGTGACAAGAGAGGAAGAGGACAAGTCTCAAGATTTGTGTGATTAGTAAAGAAAAAAGCACATTGAAAAGCGGGAAAACTTAAAACGGGAAAAGGACAGGACAATTCAAAGAAATCAAGTTATTACTTTAAGAACAAGACGGGCTGCGTGAATAAAGAATGAATCTAGTTATAGACAAGATAAAAGACCAAAAAGACATAGAAACCGAACGGAGAAGCGCGCCACCAGAAAGTATACATTCTAAATGTACCGAGTCAAAACAAAGAACGGTGCTTCCTAAGCTCCGAGGCTTATTCGAAAAAAAATCAAGTGAATACAAGCTGGTCCCCACGACAGACCTTCCAACAGATCTTCCCACTCTGAAGAGTCCAGAATCTGCGACGGAGTTAGAAAAAGGCAGAGAAGAGAGCAATGACGATGAACAAACTTTGAAGTATGCAAAATCATCTATGTGGCAATCGGTGGCGAACCTAGTGAGTGATATGGAAGGCACGGGACTCTTGGGTCTACCCTATGTGATATTGAGGGGCGGATGGGCAGCTGTGATGGCTCTGGTAGTCGTGGCCTTTATATCGTATTACACAGGGAACATCTTGGTGGAATGCATCTACGACAAGGATGGCAAGGGAAATAAGGTAGGTCAGCTAGATTTGCATTAACACTGCGTTGCCGTATTCCACTTTTTAGCAACATTGTTATATCTCGTCCACACCTGCGAAAAAACACTCTATTGAGTCTACACAAGCTACGAAACATTATTATGTGTTTACAAATTGCCGAAACAGTGCCGATATCGCATTCATATCAACGCGGAAACAGTCATATGACGCAAAATTTCGCATTCATACTAGCGCAAGGCTTTTTACTATTCGTTATTGCGTAAGAAACATTGTTAACCCGCGTTCCCAGTGAAGCCATGACATTTGACTGCATGCACACTCGCGCTGATAAATACGTAAACCTTCTGATAGCTATCTTGTAGAGGTTCAAATAACGGCTACTACTGTTTAACCTCATTTTATTGAAACTTTTACACACCAAACCCAAAATGGAGTATTTTGAATGTTTATGGGAGAAACCGAGAATACAAAATTCAGATAATATATGTATTATTTTCTCCCAAAATTGTAAATGGTTTGTTTCTTATAGCAGGACTATTTCATATTGCAGGTTCGGGTTCGGTCCAACTACCGTGAAATGGCGGACGCGTCGTGGCCAAAGTACGGTGGCTGGATAGCGGTTATCATACAAGTAATTGAGCTGACCCTACTTGCTTCCCTATACCTCGTGTTAGCCGCCTCCCTGCTAGAGGGGCTCACCCCAACCACGCCCATACCTCTCCGCATTTGGATGGTAATCATCGCAGCAGTAGGACTACCGACAATCTTCTTCAAGCACTTCTCACAAGTTGCCTGGATTAGCTTAGCCAGTGTAGTCGCCTTGACCATCGCCGTAAGCATAATACTCGGGTACGGGTTCTCCATCAGTTTTAGCTGGGATATCAAGTTTATTCCTTTCTGGGAAACTAAAGGTGCTCCTCTAGCCTTAGCTATTATTATATTTAGCTATATATGCCACCCTGTTCTACCAGGAATAGAAGCAAATATGGCGGATCCGAATAAGTTCAACACAATGCTTGCGCTTTCATATGCATCTGTGTTCCTAGTAAAAATCGTTTTCTCGATGTGCGCCTTCCTTTCCTTTAGCACGCACATAAGTGAAGTCATAACAAATAGCTTACCGCTCGGATATCTTAAGATTTCAGTCAACATTTTTCTTCTACTGAGCATAGTGCTCTCGTATCCATTCAGAGTAATGACAATAATCCAAGTACTGGAGTCCGTCATTCCAGATTCCCTCATTTCCAAATTTCCATCAATAGTATGGTTTATATTCGTCCGGATATTTGTGAATTTCCTCACACTTATACCTGCAGTTTCTATTCCACGTTTTGCGCTTTTTATGGCGTTTGCGGGGAGCCTGACTGGAACATGCATGTCTTTCTTGTTTCCTTGTATTTTCCATCTTGCTCTCAAAGCACCTGAGCTGTCTAACTGGTCAAAGCTTCTCGATATATCGATCATTGTGTTCGGAGTTATAGCAGGGTTATTAGGCATTTTAGCTACAGGTGGTGAGTTATTCAGACCCTGATGTAACGACAATCGATATAATGATACTCGACATAACGATAATCGACTTAACGATAATCGACATAACGACACTTGACATAACACAAATCGACATAACGACAATCGACATATCGATACTCGACATAACTATACTCGACATAGCGACAATCGACATAACGATACTCGACATAACGACAATAGCGGAAATAGCAGAAAACGACATAAAGTTGCTTGCTATAACGATAATCGAGATAGCAATAATCGATCTAACTATGCTCGACACAACGATGTCCGATGGGTGAAAATAATAAAATCTCGAAAAAGTCAGCGAAAGTTGCCCCTAGTTTTGTTACTTGTGGCAACTTGTGCTTCGTTTACCCATCAACTTGCGTTTACTTATGTCTCTATATGCGACAAATTGGAACATGTTCAAATTTTGAATTCAAGTTTGCCAACCCTTGCAAGTAAATCGAACATTTTTCATCTCACTAGTTTGGGACGCTTCATCGCATGTGCATCGCAACTTGCGTTTACTTTGGCCAGGGCTTAGGTTTTCTTTATCAGACATGTGTAGATAGTCTTCAGTTGCCTACCATTCCAACTACTTTTGTGCATGACAGCAATACACAACAAAATAGACTTAAATTCTTATACAACATCGGTTTATTACCGGTAGCTATATGTCAACTACAGACTGGAATGTATTCATTTCCACGAAAGCCTGTGCTTTGCATCAGTAGGTAGCAAATAATAGAAATCGGTTTAAGCTTTGCTAGGGTAGAGTCAAAGGGTAAGGCTCATTTTGGCCATAAAACGTGTACAAAGTTTCTGAATATCATGCAATTCTCAGCGAGATGACGGAGTATTATCCCGACTGTAACAGAGCGTAAATATATCTAGAAATGCAATTAAAGATTCAATAAAATACAAAATAGAGGCTCAGTGGGAATTCTGGTAAGTCTCTTCCACTTCCGCCGTTGTCATATCAATAATGACGTCATCTCTTGGCAGTACATGATTGGTCAATTCGTTTGATTGCTCCTTCTTTGCTTCAGTCTTTGCCTCGTCTCCGGGGTCGATAATACACAGAATTATTTCAGGGCGTATCACTCCGTCCATCTGATATCGGTTGAAGTTTTCTTTCTTTGATAGGGTACTACCCAAGCCCGCGATATTTCTTGTAGACTTGTCAGCGGTACTTTGATGATGCGCGACTCCTGTTATACCTCTGAGTATTGTGGGCGCAGAAATACGGCTTTTGTCAGTATCATGTTCCTGGGTTACTGCTGTAGATTCTGCAGTAACATGATCCCCCCATTTTGCGGTGGGGCTTTGGCTCCAGGGCGACTTCAATGTAACGGGAGCAGAGTGGGATAGCAAGACAGACTGCGTTAGGGGGTAGGGATAGGAATTGGCTGATGATCGAGAGAAGTGACTAGACGAGAGTTTAGGGGAGGGAAGGGACGGATCGAGTAGGGGAGGAATGTCAGTCGAAGAGCGGGAGAAATAGCTTGATAATGGTTTAGGTGAGGGAGGGGAAGATGTGTTGAAGGAGAGGCTAGTAGAAGGTAGGGTGAAGGGGGCATTTGCTGGTTGAGTGGAGTGGAAAGAGGGTACGTGAATGGAAGAAGTCCTACTGGAGTTAGATGATGTTGTGGACGGTAGACGGGATTTCTGTGTGACTGAGTGGTAGGAGGAGTCTGTGGAGGAATCAATGCAAGAGTGAAAAGATGACTTAGGGGAAGGCTTGGGGGAGAGTGACGTAAACGAGTGAAACGAGCCCTGGGCGGAATAAAAGGATGGACCCCGAGATGGTCTAGAGGAGGGTTGACTGGGTGACCCCGTGGACGGATGGGGAAGGGCGTGGTTAGGGCTGCGACCAATCTGATGGGAAGAGGTGTAAGGGGAGGTACCGGGAGAGGTATTTTGGGACGACGAAGAGGAAGAGGTATTGCAATGGAGCTCTTTCCATCGGATGCTGCGTGCAGTTGGTTTACGGCGGCGAGGGGGTCGAGCCACGCCCTCGGAAACCGTCTTCCTAACCTCAAGTCCCTCGTAACCCAATCGGCTTGACCTAGTTGACTTAGTTAGGTCGCCCGGAGCGCTATGGTGTCGCTGTGGTCGTGCTGACGGTAGGAGGACTGGGTTGTTGTGGTGACCTATGAAGTTCTTCGATCGTTCATTAGCATCGGCCTCGATTTGGAGAATCACTTCTGGATTAATGATGACCCACCGCGCAGACGCGAGGTAACTCGCGAAGCAGAATCTCGAGGAGCCTAACACAACACTCTTTCGTATGCAGTCCCTGGAAATCACAGGCAATTTTCATATGGATAATATGGTAACAAACATCGATTATCGTACCTAGATAGAGTCCTTGAAGTTGTTATATTAGAGAGCTTAAGCTAGTCAACACGAACGGCACCAAAAACGGCGCGCGCGCTCACGAATTGCTGAAAAACGGCGTTGACGTCCGTGACAGGAAATCTCGAACGGCATTTCCCCAATTTTTACGTTCTACGCGCGCGGTCACGGACGTCAACGCCGTTTTTCAGCCATTCTTGAGCGCGCGCGCCGTTTTTGATGCCGTTTGTGTTGACTTGCTTAAGTTCTCTAATATCCCAATTGTAACTTATGAAGGTTTTATATATACGCCTAAGATTAGCAGTCTCTAGAACCCCTGGGCCTCAGAAGCTACGAAACGCACAAGAACAAACAACAAGAACGCACAAGAGCAAAGGCTTAAATTATTTAAACATTCAGGCAAAGAGAAATAAAGAGATCTCACCTATTTCTTTTCGCACGTTTTTCTCCAAGTCCATCCCTTATAATGACTGACCTCGCATACTTTACTTCGTCCGCAAACGAGGACCGCCGACGGGTGTGTGCGGGATCATCTAACACATAACGAAGAACCTAGACCAAAGCATATTTGAAGACTAATTGGTAAGTTATTTGCGGTGAGGGGGTCATGGCAAAATGAAGAGGGCAGTCTACTGTGGCTCTATTGACAGAGCCTGTGTCGATGAGTGTACCCCCTACAACTGGGTCTCAATTCGATACAATGGACCGTTTATTGGGATGACAAAATACTCAAATTGACTTCTTGCGGCTACCCATTGACACCTTACTAGTTGTAAGCTGAATTTACAAAAAAAAAAAACGGACCACAAACATACGCCCACCAAATTTGAGATTTTTTACAGCCCGTCAAAGTGAAACACCAAAATTTTTTACACTGTTATTCTGGGTCTGTATGACATTGAATTGATTTGTTTGGCTTTGGGGTGAGGAGTGTTTACGGAATCTTCCCTCATGAATCCTTCCCTGGATCTTCCAGAATGTTTTGCAATCTACAATGGCAGCAAGACGATTCCAGAAGCCTTCAAATAAAGGACATTGTATTTTGAGGCCATGGAATGGACCTGGAGGATCAGAATGAAGGTATCTATTTGTGTCTTGAGTTGTTTTCGCTGATCTCTTCCTTGTGTTGTATTTTGAGCGTTTTGCTGAGGGGGTCAATTCTGTTGATTTTCCTAGACCGATTTTGAAATTGTCAAAGAACCTGTGAGCTATTATTTGGCCGAAAAGTTGTTGCTATCACCTTGGTTGGATGCATATCTTCAAGACAAGTTATCCCTTAGACTGATGCCAGAGTATTTTGATCTTATTTTGTTTATTTTTCGTTTTTGGTTGTGGGTACTTCTCATGGCCGGTACAGGCCGGTTGAGGTGTCAATGGGTTAATGACTTTTTAAGATTTATGACGACACGGCGCTCACGCAAGATTGAAGCGCGCTAACACATTCTTTTAAACTTAGATAAAATATTCCCCGTGCGTGTAGTCGTCCGTCTAACAGAACTTTCGGTCCAAATGTGCAGGGGGAGGGGAGGAATTGCGGTTTGTTCGCCGACAAACCGGTTCGCCGACAACCCTAGACTTGCGGCTTGTTGTCACTTGAGTTTGAGAATGCTTTCTTGTCTTTTACGCGCGACTTGATGAATTTGCAATGCAGTAACTTAAATAAAAATAATCTGCATCTCACAAGCATACTAGTTGTTTGGGGTAAACGTTAGAGCTTAAGTAGATTTGCAAAGCAGTAACTTATAATAATCTGTATCTAATCTGGATTTTAGCACGCTCTTAATGATCGTGTCCGCGATCATGTTATTCATAGCGGCTTGATGATGATTTGAGTTTTGATATAAGACACTTCTCTGTTTATAGTAAGCGAGCTTCACTGCAGTATAGTCACTGTAGAAAGGCACGACTCCTATTTAGACGAAAAAAGCGTGTCGGCGAAACGAACATGGTTGTCGGCGAACTGGTTTGTCGGCGGAATTTACCTGAAACAGAGGGGAGGGGGCCTCTATGGATCCGCCATCATCGTAGTTCTATTAGGAATGTGGTAAAACCAGCCCCGGGGAAGAAAATCGACAGTCAACTATCAAGTTGTCTTGAGAAATGTACCTTGAGCCTTTCTAAGACTTTTCTCCGAGTCTCTTTATGTTCCGGCGTCTCCATAATCACACTTCGAGCTGTAATTAGATCTTCTTGAAGTGAGTTGCGCCGACTTTCCCCATGGTCCGTAATTCTTCGCACAACTTTACGCTTC